>NC_080798.1:56189622-56489622 GCF_028018385.1 Neofelis nebulosa | reverse complement strand
CACCTGGCTTGTTTCCTTATTCAGCAATAAAGATATTCTTATTTCTGGCCACAGACACACACCCCTGCTCTATAACCATCTGCCTCCTGATTTCTGTTTACCACTGCCCCCTAGAGCAGTGCTGCCTTTGGAGGTAGACTCCACTCACTCAGCTTAACTTCTGCCATCCAGTAATCACACACAGGTAATCAGAAAGAGAGTCTCCTTTTGGTGGAGTACCGCCAAGAACTGTTAGTAGTAAAAGGTTGTTGAGGATTCTTAATCTGATCTTTGAGCCAAACCAGGGCACTCTCCTCAGAACGCCTGAAGAGAAGCCTGCTAGCCTTCAGTTCCGTATTTCTAGGGACAGGGAGTCCTTACTTCAGCACACACTCATTCTTTCAATCAGTCATTGCAAAATATACCATTGAGCACCTTTGATGGGTCTCGCTGTCTGTTAGGTGATGGCAAAAATGAAAGAAGGAATGGAGGGAGGGAGAAAGAGAGAGAAGGAGGGAAGGAAGAGATGGAGAGAGAGAAGGGAAGAAAAAATGATTTGGTTGAGTGGACTATGCAAATAATTAAAATATTAATTTTAAGGAGGTTCAAGAATAGAGGCTCTTATTTACAGCAATTGCATCATCCTGGTGTCTAGTCCCAGTTTTTCTATTTTGTATATGACTTTAAGCACTTTACAAACTTAGGCTGAGTTTCCTGATCTATAACATAGCTCCTATCTCAGAGTATTGTTTTGAGGAGTAAATGAGTTATCAACATAAAGTTCTCAGGTGAAAAGCACCCATCGTCATCATCACCATGGTGCTGTTGATGCATGTGTGGAATGTCTAGGCTTTTCAATGTAATCTTATAAATATTTCTCGAATAACGCATACTCCCCCATCTCCTTTGCCCCATCCCCCCACTTCAACCTGTTCTCTACCAGTCACCAGAATAATACAAACATGCCCACCTCTACTTAATGCTTCCTTTGGTTTTCCATTTCTTTTTAACTGGACACAAACCCCCTGATTCGGCCTCCAAAGATTTTCATGATCCGTTGCCCACCTACCTCTCCAACCCCATCTATACCAGGCTCTCCCCAGGAACTCCAGCTCAACCATTCTGGATTCCTTGTATCTCTTCATGTCACAGCAACTTGGCACATGCTATTCCCTTTTCCAGAACATTTCCCTGGCCCTTAAACTCCTCCTGACCCTTCAGGTCTCAGCTCAGGTGTGACTTATTTCTCCATGGCCCCTGACTGGGCAGTTGTCCCCACCCCCAACAGGCTGTCATAACCTCCATACTTCTCCTTTACCCTCATCATGGTGACAGCTCTACATTCACAGGCATGACTGTGGCATTCATTAATAATCCATCTCACTGCCAACACCTACAGACTCAAAGCCCCATGAGGGCATGGATTTTGTCTTCCTTGTTCCTCCCTGGGCCCATAATCCCTATTACAGTGCTTGACATATATTAGGTACTCAATAAATATTTATTATATCACTTTTGCTTGACACAGAAAGATAAGGTAGACAGAGAATATCATGACTGTTTCATAAAAGAAGAAATGTAGTCTCTGAAAAGTTAACCAACTTGAGCAAAGTTGGACAGTGGCAGAATTGGAGTGGACACCTGAGCTTCATGAAGTTGAGATGTGTATGTCTGTCCCGCCCTTGTTTCTGCCCTTGCTCAGCCATGATCTCGCTCGGTCCTGCTTCCCAGAAGGGTTAAGAACAAATGAACCCCTTCTTCCACATTCTAAACCTGGACACATTTGAAGTGAGTTTTCCTGGTCCACCCCTGCCACCATCAAGCCTCATTACTCTCAGTGAAGGTTAACTCGGTCTCTAAACAATTCCTCATACAGGGGATTTCTGGGCTTCCTGAGTTAAGCCTCTTTGAATGTAATATAAACTTGTACTTGTTTAAGCAAATAGAGAAGGTACCGGCACATGTAACCAGGAATTCCTAGGGATAAATTTTAGGTACAGCTGGATCCAAGAATCCGAACACTCCTTCTCTCTTTTTATTCTCTCTCCATATCTTGTCTCTGTGGGGCTCCTTATCCAACTCATTGCATCCATGTGGAAGAAAGTTGGATCCTACAGTGCCAGGCTCACCTAGGCTTTGGAACTAATTATTTCTGTGGAGTGAAAATAGCCAACTCTGCAACATTCAAATTACATCCCCCAAAGAACTCTCAACTGCCTTATGTGTGTCATAAATGTGTCTCTAGACAAATCACCTAGCCCAGACAGAGATCTGATTGGTCAGCTTTGTGTAGGTATCTGTTGGGATGACAGAGACACACATTTGAAAGTTCAAGCAGAATTGTTTGAAATGGTCATTAGCAGGAAGGAGAAGATGCTGGGCAAACAAAAAAGTAGCTGTAGTCTAGCTCACACGTCTTCCACCATCTTGGCCCCGTAGAGAGGACCATCTGTTACACTTAGGCTTGTAGATAAGCCCTAATTCTCTAGGTAGATTCTGACCTGTGGCAAGCACAGAGGGACTCACATGCCTCACTTTCATACAGTGCACAATTATTAACAGAGTTTAGAGTTGACGAATACAAATCACCTTGCTGACTCATACTGAAGTCACACACAGTCCGAGGAGGAGGACGACGACGAGGAGAAACTGATCTCTGTCACATGGATTCAAAGTGCAACTCAGAGAAGAATTTCCTCTTTGCTGATGGCACTGCCCAGAGATTACTCAAAGCCCATTTTAACTGTCAAATTGCACACACAATTAAGGACACAGGCGATCATCTTGTCCTGGAAGTCAGAATAAAAGCCAGTACCAAGCAAAACACACTCTGCTTAGTAAATTAACTGCCATGTGCAATTGCAGCTGAAGCTGTCTTCTGGATGGGAACATGAATTTGGTTGCAGTAATGAGACTAATTTCCTGCGGGGGTTTATGGATCCAGTCTCGTTTCCTAGTAGTTGTACGTCACACCAGGGAGAAGCATCAAAGGCCTTAGTAGAGCCCCCAGCTATGACACTTAAACCCAGTGAATCATATATTACAAACCAGCTGCTCTCTCAGATAGGGGACACTGGAACACAGAGAACAGAGCAGAAAATTCTGGACCCACAAAGGACATATAGATGGATTTTTCTGCATTTGCAAAATAAAGGAAAAGTCATGTGAAATGTATTTCTTCAACTTGAGCCCACACTTTTTCAGGTATTCTCGACTTTGTGAAGTCATGCCTTAGTTTTTAAAAAGATAAATGTTGCCTGGTATAAACACATGGCTTGCTGTTGTGAATATAGTCTTTTTTCACTTATTCGGAGAAAAACAAGTGGGAAAGATCATTACAATTTTGTCTTTGGAATACCAATATTATGCTATTCCTAAATCCTGAGAGTTGACATAATTCAAAACATTTGCATCATCTAGACATTTTTTTGAAAAACATCTTTAGGGACACTAATTTGTAAATGGTTTCAAAGCCTCTGAGCTTTCAATTCAAACAACTAATTCAGGTCTAGTTAGTATCAAACAGTGATTCTCAAACTCCGATCATCAGAATTACCTGAAGAACTTGTTAAATGATAGCATGCCACTCCAGGGTTTCCAATTCAGAGGGTTTGGGATGGGACCCAAGAATTTGCATTTCTAACAAGCCCCAGGTAATGCTGATGCTGATGCTCTGGGAACCATATTTTGAGAACCACTACACTAAAAAATAAGTCTCCCAATATATGAAAAAAAAAATCCTTTATACCCAAAGGGTATATAAGAAGAAACCAAACCTACCTGAACAAACATTCCTCAAATATGAAAGTGCATACAAATCACCTGAGCATCTTGCTAAAAGCAGACTCATGAATTTTAGGCTTTAGGTAGGGTCTGAGAGTCTGTCTTTTTTTTTTTTTTTTTCTTCTTCTAAGTAGGCTTCACACCCAGTGCAGAGCCCAGTGAGAGGCTTGAACCCACAACCCTGAGATCAAGACCTGACCTGAGATCAAGACTCAGATGCTTAATGGGCTGAGCGACCAGGTGCCCTGAAAGTCTGCATTTTTAACCAGTTGCCAGGTGATGCTGATGTTGCTGGTCTGAGAACCAGCTTGCTCTCCATGGTAAAAGAACCCATCTCTTTGGTCAAGGCAGTTATCCATGACACAACATTTCATTCTGATTAAACAGCCCCACTGGAAATAAACTCTTTCCATGGAGGGAGCATATTTTCTACCTTTTTGGGTCAATCACATTCTATTGGAAAATGCCTGGCATAGAGAACTAAGTTCATGTAACAACATATAATGAGTATCTACTATTTACATATCAATTTCCACTATCAGGGATACAAAAATGCAGGTGATAGGGCTGTTGTAATCATATAACGGGTCCCTAATAATTATTTTAATATTGCAGGGAGTCAACTTGTTATAAGCAGTCACCAAAGTCGAGATTATACAAAATAAAAACACAAAGCAATTGGGAATACCTCAGATCATTGTACCACTCTTGCAACTTCTATGCAAGTTGAACCATTCTTCAAAGTAAAAATCTTACAAAACCAAGTTTGGAATTTTTTTTTGGGGGGGGGGGGGTCTTAGAAAAATGAGATTTTATACACACACACACACACACAATTCACTTACAAAGATTTTAAATGAAATAATTTCCTCTAGTGTGTCTCTCAGCATTTTAAATAATTTTTTTGGAATTTTATTTTATTTTGTTTTATTTTTTTAAATATGATTTATTGTCAAATTGGCTTACATACAACACCTAGTTCTGATCCCAGCAAGTGCCTTCCTCAATGC
The DNA here is from genome assembly GCF_028018385.1 of Neofelis nebulosa. Taxonomy (NCBI): domain Eukaryota; kingdom Metazoa; phylum Chordata; class Mammalia; order Carnivora; family Felidae; genus Neofelis; species Neofelis nebulosa. The sequence goes on along the minus strand of NC_080798.1, from coordinate 56,484,850 downwards.
CCATCACCCATTTTCCCCTCTCCCCCAACCCCCATCCATCCTCAGTTTGTTCTCTGTATTTAAGAGTCTCCTGTGGTTTGCCTCCCTCCCTCTCTGTTTGTAACTATTTCTCCCCCTTCCCTTCTCCCATGGTCTTCTGTTAAGTTTCTCAAGTTCCACATATGAGTGAAAACATATGATATCTGTCCTTCTCTGAATTACTTATTTCACTTAGCATAATACCCTCCATTCCATCCACATTGCTACAAAAGGCATGATTTCATTTTTTCTCATTGCCAGGTAGTATTCCAAAACCATCAAAACCCTAGAGGAGAAAGCAGGCAGAAACTTCTTTGACCTCAGTCGCAGCAATTTCTTACTCAACACCTCTCCAATGGCAAGGGAATTAAAAGCAAAAATGACCTAATGGCACCTTATCAAGATAAAAAGCTTTTTGCACTGCAAAGGAAACAATCAACAAAACTAAAAGGCAACCAACGGAATGGGAAAAGATATTTGCAAATGACATATCGGATAAAAGGCTAGTATCCAAAATCTATAAAGAACTTACCAAACTCAACACCCAAAAAACAAATAATCCAGTGAAGAAATGGGCAGAAGACATAAATAGACACTTTTCCAAAGAAGACATCCAGATGGCCAACAGGCACATGAAAAGATGCTCAACGTCAGTCCTCATCAGGGAAATACAAATCAAAACCATACTCAGATACCACCTCACGCCAGTCAGAGTGGCTAAAATGAACAAATCAGGAGACTACAGATGCTGGCGAGGCTGTGGAAAAACGGGAACCCTCTTGCACTGTTGGTGGGAATGCAAACTGGTGCAGCCACTCTGGAAAAGAGTGTGGAGGTTCCTCAAAAAATTAAAAAGAGAACTACCCTATGACCTAGCAAGAGCACTACTAGGAATCTGCCCAAGGGATGCAGGAGTGCTGATGCATAGGGGCACATGTACCCCAATGTTTATAGCAGCACTTTCAACAATAGACAAATTATGGAAAGAGCCTAACTGTCCATCAACTGATGAATGGATAAAGAAGATATAGTTTACATATACAATAAATATTTTTGATGGGATAGCTTCACTCATAAATGAAATTAACAATTAATGGTAAAAGCCAAAAACTGTATTTCTTCTAAAGCAATAACACTCTTCTTCCAAATGGGAAAAAATACCTTTGATTCACTTCTTGGTTCACATTTAAAGTGGCTGGCCTGAAATGAGAAAGAATGAAATATGGCCCTTTGTAGCAACATGGATGGAACTGGAGAGTGTTATGCTAAGTGAAATAAGCCATACAGAGAAAGACAGATACCATATGGTTTCACTCTTATGTGGATCCTGGGGAACTTAACAGAAACCCATGGAGGAGGGGAAGGAAAAAAAAGAGGTTAGAGTGGAAGAGAGCCAAAGCATAACAGACTCTTAAAAACTGAGAACAAACTGAGGGTTGATGGGGGGTGGGAGGGAGGGTGGGTGATGGGTATTGAGGAGGGCACCTTTTGGGATGAGTGCTGGGTGTTGTATGGAAACCAATTTGACAATAAACTTCATATATTGAAAAAAAATAAATAAATAAAGTGGCTGGCCTGAAAAGAATCCTAAACTCATGAGTCTATTTCTCTACCAATAACAGACACTCTATGCTTTCCATGATGCAAGTAACTCCAGGTTTACCTAGACTTAGAAGAAGACATAAAAATACCATCCTCTCTATTTTAGAGTGATTAGGAAAGTCTTTACAAATATATATTTTTTGTCTATTAGGTTAGCACTTATGTTTAAAAGCAGTAGTGGCTAATGTTAATTAAACTTGTAAATGGCTATATTGGCCATCTTATCAAATATGCCAATAGTTTTGGAAACCAATTGACAATTAGTATTCATTAAGCCACAAAAATATTTGCACTTAGTGACTTGGTAGTCTTATTTCCAGAAAATCATCTCTGGAAGTAGAATGACTGAAGACCAAATTTGATCCTTGCAGCCTCAAACTAGAGGGAATAAAAGAAAAAGCTAAATACTTAGTAATATGGAAATGGAACCATAAATTATGGTTATTAATTCAATTATATAGCACCACGAAAAGTCACATCTATGAGGAGGTGTGAAAACATGGGAAAATACTTACATCTAAAAAAAGAAGATTAAAAATTATATGTATTCTATGATGATGATCATGCAAAAAATTCTAAAGAAATGTACAAAAAATAGGATATCAAGATGGCAGGATTATGGATAGTCTTAGCTTCTATTTTCCTTTCTAGGTTTTCTGTAATGTCTTTATTACTGATTTTATAGTACTTTACTAAGGGAGAAAAATCATGTTCAAAAAAAAAAATCAAAACCAGTCCTGAGTTATAAATTATATCTTTAATAATGTGTTAAGGCAGGAAATGCTACTGAAGCTTGAATCTCTTCCCAAATCCCCATGAACCAAAGCTGTTATCTTTAGAAGGGCATTGTCCCACCCACACGACTGCCAGAGTCTGATCAAACCACATCCTTTTGTTTCACAGCGCTTTTAAAGTGTGGTAGATTAATGTGTAGACTATAGAGGATCCAAGTTTGAATCTGGGCTCTAATCCTTTGTTGCTCTGCCATTAGACTGCATTTCTGCCACAATTATAGTCTTTCAAAATTCATCACTCTCTGCACAAGAAAATAATGACTATGGATGCTGCCCCTGAGCCATACCACTATTTATGTGTCTTGGGAGAGACAGCCCCATGTGGCAGCCACAGGGATTAGACTGACACAATTGGGTGTCACTGCCAAGCTGCCATTTTAGGGGCAAGTGATCACAATTATCTGTGCCTCAGTTTCCTTGTCTGTACCTCAAGGATATAAATGCATCTAGTCCATGAAATAAGTAGTGGGGCTTAAATGGGAAAACATGTAAGAGCAGTGACTGCAGGGCCTAGAACATGGTAAATGCTCAAAAAGATCAAAGGCACTACAGTTTATCCAGGAATCGTGAGAAGGGGGATCTTTGTTTCAACTGTGTTAAGTTAGAGCTTGAAGGGTAGAGGACAGGGAGGTTGAAGGAAGAAAGGACATGATATCCTGAAGCAGTCCAGAGACTTATGTCTGAAAAGAGACAGGTGTGAGCCATAGATAGAGCAACTGGGCCAATTGGGTTTGCAAAATCCCCTCCTGGGTTCCAAAAACTACTAGGAACCAGAGGAAGCTGTCCCCAACTCAAGCGACTGCTCACTACCCATAGATAATGCACATTTTGGTTCATTCAAACTGCAAAAAATGACCACAAGGGGGAGAACATAAGAACCTCAGCTAGGCACCATTTTTCAGAGTTTACTATAATTCCTCCCCAAACCATTATCCTTTTGCTTTGCTTTCTGGGATCATTCCAACCACTTCTGAGGATGTGGCTGGACATTCTTTAAAGAAGCTGGAAGAGGGCACCACCCTAACTCTGCTAGCTGAGCTGGAGGGAAAACAGGCTTCAGCAATCAAGGGAAGTAAACTAAATTCAAGATTTCCTCAGTGAAGGCTTCTCTTATCTCCCCAGTAATAAATAACTGGAGAAAACTTTGTGCTTTAAAAATGGGATCCCTGGGACACCTGGATGGCTTAGTGAGTTAGTTAAGTGCCAACTTCGGCTCAGGTCATGGTCTCACCTTTTCCAAGTTCCAACCCCGCGTTGGGCTCTGTGCTGACTGACAGCTCAGAGCCTGAAGCCTGCTTCAGATTTTGTGTCTCCTCCTCTCTCCCTGCCCCAAACCTGCTTGCCTTCTGTCTCTGTCTCTCTCCCCCAAAATAAATAAACATTATAAAAAAATAAACACATACATACATACAGACAGACACATACATACAAGATCTCTTATCAAACAGGTTCACACTTCTCCAAAGTCTAGAACAGGACCTGGCAATAGTAGGTGCCTAATACATGCTGGATGAAGCAAATTAACCATTCCAAATTTAAAAAACAAACAAACAAACAAAACCCACACAATTTTACAGTCTAAGTATGTCATGTTTACAAAATCGACAATTTTTTTTATTTTGAAAAAGAAATATATGGTATGATTCTTTTATGTAAAAGATTCAGAGAAGAAATTTGGAAAACAAAATGAACATAACATTAATGATGGGTGGGAAAGCAATGCCTGATCTCTTCTCCACATTCACACCTGTTATGCTGACCAAGCAAAAGAATGCTGAGTGTTTGGGCTTGCATTTGAAAGTGTGAAGGTGAATTAAAGATGTGTCCATTCTTTGTCTAGATAAAAAACTTTAATGCCCTTGCTAGTGCATTTGTTTCAAGACGCTCCAAATAATGCCTTCAAAATATGTATTAGCACTAGTCTCCAAATATTAAAATGTTCACTTGTTCAAAACTAGTTTTTCCCTCAAGATGAAGCCAACAAGAATTCAGTATTAAGTTTTAGATTTTTAAAATCATCCCCAAAGAGAGATGATGCCAAAAAAGAGAGAAAAAAAAATGGTATAGGTGATGGATACATGGAACTTATTACACTATTCTGTTTACATTGCACAGCTTTCAATATATCTACAAGAAAAAAAACTGTAATGGTTACTGATTATCTTACATATTTTTTCTAAATGTGTAATTAGTAACTTTATGCACTTAAAATTATATTATGTCCTTTATACTTTATTTCAGCATGTGCTGGAATTAAACCCATCAATTTATTTTTAATGGACCCATGGAGGAATTTTCAGTATATTCTCAAGACTTACAGGTTGCTACCAGTTTTACTCAGTGCATGATGGATAGTTTCTATTTTAAAATATGGCATTTGTTGTGATATAATTTAAATTACTTTTCTGCTGGAAGCATGCATTCTTCTAAGTTACAATTATGCAGAGGGAAAATATACATCATATTTCCACTTTATCTTCTTTTATATTCCTTGTTGCTGTCACTCTCACTCAGGTACAATTACATTAGTGAAAACAGGAGTTCACATTTATAGTATGAATTTTGTTTAGATAATTCATTTCAGGGCTTAGTTAATTACAGAAGAAAAATGGAAGCCATTCTATAAATAAACAAATGTGAAGGCTCACAACTACCAGAACTCACACATAAAGGTAAGTGCTACTTTTTATCGATAGTTTAGAGTTCTCCCGAGCCCACTTAACAATACAAGTTCCTGTATCATATGTTCAGAAAAAATATTTTAGATCTTTTCATTTACTATAAATATTATGTGTACTCATTATGGAAAATTTGAGAACTTGGACAAAAGTGTAAAAATAAATTAAGGTCACCCTGTGATCACTACACCTGCATGTAACCACTATTAATGTTTTGCTGTATTTCCTTCAAGTTCACTTTTTTGCTCTGATAGGATGCAAGTATCAGTAGTCCTCTATAGTTTACAAAATTGGCATCATACAGTATGGTCTGAACACTGTTTTAGAACCTAATTTATCTTTTGGAAAATATCTAGTAAACAATTCCCCCATTTTATTAGCCATCCCTCTTAACAGTCTCAGACTTTCTTATCCAATTTTATATCTACACCTTTATTTAATCCATCCCATCTTAGAAATTTAGTGTTTCTATTCTTCCTATTATGAATGATGCTTCCATCAATGACCCTATAAGAAATTTTTTCACATCTGTATTTCCCTTTGATGAATCATGTGAAATCAGATTTCCAGGTCAACACATATGAATATATTCAGGTATTTTGAAACATAATGACAAAAATTGCTGAAAGTTGTCATTAAGACTCCCATAGGCAATTCCAGATATCCATATTCTTACACAGCATGTTTTAGCTTTTTAAAAACATAATTGCCAATTTGAAAAGTAAAAATGGCATCTCCTATATTTTCATTTGTTTTTTATAGTTTAATTATTAGTGAGGTTGAACATACCTACTTGTGCCATGGGCCATTTTTAATTCTTTTTTTAAAAGTCATTTAGAAAATCTCCATCTTGAGGCACCTGGGTGGCTCAGTCGGTTGAGCATCTGACTTCAGCTCAGGTCATGATCTCACAACTCTGAGTTCCAGCCCTGCATTGGGCTCTGTGCTGACAGCTTGGAGCCTGGGGCCTGCTTAGGATTCTGTGTCTTCCTCTCTCTCTGCCCCTAACCCACTACCATTCTGTCTCTGTCTCTCTCAAAAATAAATAAACATTGAAAAGAAAAGAAAAGAAAAGAAAAGAAAAGAAAAGAAAAGAAAAGAAAAGAAAAGAAAAGAAAAGAAAAGAAAAGAAAAGAAAAGAAAAGAAAAGAAAAGAAAAGAAAAGAAAAAATCTCCATCAGTTTGGTACAACCGCCTTATCTGAAGTCTACCATGGTACAAGCACAGAGATAAGTATCAAGGATAAGAAATTAATAAGACCTGGACCCCTATCTTCAAGGATTTTGCAGACTAGTAGAAAAATAGACATGTGTATGACTAATTCCAATCTATTATTGTAAGTGCTATATGGAAGTAGGTATAACATGCTAGGAAACCACAAATAAGGAAGGAGAAAACTCTCCGGGGTAGAATATGCAGTGAAGGATATACAGAAGTTGTACTTTCAGCTGGGCTCTGATAAATGAGCAAGAATTCACCAGGCAGGTAGAAGAGGAAAGAGGGAGTCCCAGCAGAGACCGATGGACAAGAAAATGAACCTATTAGGAAGGATATTATAAAGCCAGCCAAGGGTTTGAGCTGTATCAGTGGGAAACATGGATTCACTGATGTGATTTTGAGCAGAGAATGGACATGATAAGTTTTGGGTTTTAGAAAGCAGAGGGAAAGGAAGATCTGAGGTCATTTTTGTAATGAGACAATCAGGTCAAAGATAATACAAGATACTTTTAGCTTGCACTATTCAAAATAGAGTGATTGATATATTTACTCTAAAAGATACAGGCATGAAGCAGAGTGCCCTTTTGAATAATCATTCCTTTAAAAAATATCCTAAAACACAAGAGAGGTGACAGAAAGCATTATTTTTTTCCCAAATGACTTTCTTTGGCCAGTGGGTAGTAGTGATCATATGCCAGTTTCTGTCTGTTTTCCAAGAAGTGCCCTGTGTTTCTACATGCCAGTCTGGGAACTGTCAGCCTCCACCAGGAAAAGACGTGCCCCAGGGATCCCACTTTTCCAGAAGAATAGACACACCTGGAAAAGACCTGAATAAAACCCACAGTTTGGAGCCAACTTCAGCTAAGCCAGCCTAGATCAGCCAACCTGTCAGCTGACCTGAAGTCTGTAAGGCACTGAGTTTTAGCCTGGTTTGTTATGTAGCCTTATGATAGCAACAGCTTCTACTCTTTTAATTTCTAGATACAGCCCATCTTTGTTAAAGACAGATCTAAAGAACATGGATTGAACAATACCCTGTGCATTATCTGGAAAATGGGATAATACAATTGGAAGTCTCTAATAATTAAATGTAGCCCAGTCCTTCCAACTGCAGGACATCATCTCATCAGCTAGAAGTTGCTGATAAATTTCCATCCAGAATTAAAGTTGAACATAAGAAATCAATTGACTATTGATTCTGCTGGGCTGACATGCATTATAATAAAACACTAAATGGACAGACATGAGCTCAGTTCCCTGCTATAAATAAGAATATTTGCATCTTAGTGGTCTCTTTCTGATAATGGTATAGATAAGCAGCAATTTGTTGTGTGGTATGGAGGCTTTTAAACCAGGCAATAGGCCTCCTCGTTCTGTTCATTAAGACAAAGAAAGGATTGCTAGGGAAATCGCCTATCAGGTTGTAATTTGCCTTTACATGCAAATTAAGAAATAATTAGTTTAGAATATCAGAAGATACAGAATCTGTGCATTTGACATATTTTTCACATATAGCAAATACGAGAAGTTCAAGTGTTCTTTCAGACAAAAGAAAGGTTCTTTGAAAGTTAAAAGAGATTAAACAATATTCCATTCTGAATGCACACTATTTAGGTAAATATTACAGGTGTCATATATTTACCTCACAATTCAGAACGAACTTTTTTTTTAACTTGTTAATATTTTGAAAAGGCTGACAAAAGTCTGAATGTCACTGCATTTCCCTTTTCTTTTACAAAGGCGAAGGTTTTTTGAAATAGGATTGAACCAAGATTTAAATTATTTTAAGTAGTTACAGGCACTTTCTCTTCCAACATTTTTTTTAAATAAATAATTGGAATCTTCTTCATTACTTAAACAGGGAATATAAGTAAGCTTAAATGATTTATTTCCTTTATAAACTGTTACTTCACTTTCTCTTACTCTTTAATTTAGGGAAACAAAGCATATTTCATGATGAAACTTTAAAAGGTCTGTGGCCGGGGCACCTGGGTGGCTCAGCTGGTTAAGTATCCAACTCTCAATTTCACCTCAAGTCATGATCTCATGGTTGGTGAGACTGAGCCCCACTGAGGAACCTGCTTAGGATTCTATCTTTCCTCTCTCTCTACCCATTCCCTTCTCTCTCTCAAAATAAAAATAAACTTAAAAAAAAAAACAAAACAGAAAAAGTCTGAGGGAGAGCAGATTCATTGATTTAAAAGGCCTCTAAATATGAACTGAAATAAGAGTTCTTAGTAGGTAACTCCTTCCCTTTATAGGTGAGACCTGTCTCTTTGGGGCTGGGACATCCAGCACAATTTTGGCAGGAATTATATCTTTTTCTTGAAGCAGGATGGACAGCTTTCCTAAACCCACCAATCAGGCACATTGTCTGAAAAGGACTTTGCTTCCTGATTTACAAGATTACCAGAAGTGTAATAGTTAAATCACACCTAGTTAGGAATAGCTAATAGTTAAATCACATTTATTGAAAATAATAAAATTGTATGCAGTTAGGGCAATTGCAGAATGATTGTAGGTGGCAATCATACCCTAAATGGTAGTGCATAGCTTCTAGGAATGGAGACTGGTGAAGCTTTGTTTCCAAAAGGTAGGATAAAAAACATATTTTTCTAACTGCTTCTTTGATAATTTCACATAATTCCTGGCTAAGGAATTTGGAAACAGCTTGGGAGCCACCGAAAGTTTTAGACCAAAAGGATGATGAGTTAAAAGCACCCTTTTGTCAAGCGAATGGATTAGAATGAGAGAGAGATGAGGTGAGGACTCCGACCAGGGGATTTTTTTGTGTGAGGTGGTTGTCCACACCTTCACTTTCCTGGAATCTGATGTCAACAAAAACTGAGGGGTTCTCTGTGATGTAACTCAGGTCAGGTGAGAGGTCAGACTCTGTTTTAGCAGGTTTATTTTCTCCGAGGAAAAGACTGATTATTTTGTAGATACATGTACACCTTTCACCATGAAACACCCATCAGATTCTACCAAGAGACTCCAATAGAGTCGTGACAACTCTGAGCCATCCTGAAGGACAGATTCACATAGAATCTGGTGGACGCGTCTTAAGTGGGTGGCTACACAAGATGAATACGTTCTAACATATCAAACACTTTTTAAAAATTGTTAAAAGGGTAGATATCATGTCAAGGACTCTTCCTCAAGAAACGGGGGAAGGGCATGAGGAAATTTTGGAGGTGATGGAGGTACATTAACCTTGACTGTCATGATGGTTTCATGGGTATATGCATATACACAGCACATCCAATTTTATACATTAAAGATGTGCAGTGTTTTGTATATTGATTATATCTCAATAAACCTGTTTTTTAAAAAAGAAAGATAATGCAGTGAAAGAATTTAAAGTTCATGGAGGAAGAGAAGGAGAAGAGTGGTGGGGAGGTGGTGGGAAGGTGCTCACTGCGGAACCTGGAACAGGTTCTGCAGGATTAAATCTCTGCAATCTGGGGGCAGAGCTCAGGAATCAAACAAGAAATTTGGGAAGCCGCCCTTAAATTCCTACCATTTGTGACCCCTTTCTGCATTGGAATATGTTGCTTAAGAATGAAACACAAGACTTATGGGGCATTCTCTGGGACACTGTTTATATCCTTGATTGATTAACAGTAAAATCATTTTTTATGTTTATTTTTGAGAGAGAGGGAGAGACAGAGCATGAGCGGGGGAGGAGCAGAGAGCAAGGGAGACACAGAATACAAAGCAGGCTCCAGGCTCTGAGCTGTCAGCACAGAGCCTGATGCAGGGCTTGAACCCACAGAACGTGAGATCATGACCTGAGCTGAAGTTGGATGCTTAAATGACTAAGCCACCCAGGCACCCCTAGTAAGATCATTTTGAAATAGACATCGTATCACCAGTCCCCTTCCACAATAAGGAAACATATTTCTGTGGTTGTATTTCTTTTGTCCAGCGGGAGGTAACACAGACCCTGTGGTATCACACAACGGGGTGTGTGTGTGGCGGGGGGGGGGGGGGGGGGGGGCGGGGCGGTGAAATGGAAATGGCATGGAAAGGCAAGCAAGAGAAATAAAGAAATGGGTGAGTTGACAAGATATGGCCACAGGTCAACATGGAGGATATCAAAGGAGGAAGAGTGAGAGAAAGCTCCATCTTGACCCTTTGTCCTCAGCCTAGATGATTCAGTGAGTGGCAATAACTTTAAACACAAATAAAAAATCAGAATAAGTTTGTTTCTTGACATGCTGAGTTTGTATGCCTTTGGGATATCTAGATGCTCAGCACCCAAGGAAAACTATTCTAGTATTCAGGGATGAATATAGAGATTTAGACATTATCTCCTAAATAAAATTATGACAGGATACTTTAAACCAATGCTAACATAAGAGGGACAGAAAGTTGGGAACCAACTGACTACAACACAATAAAAGGGTTGAGGACAAAGAGCCTGAAAGTGGCCACTGGACCAGGCATCATGGAGGTCTGGGATGACCATCACGAGAGCCCTTCTCCTAAAGTGATGCAGGTGGATATCACATCACATTGCTCAAAGGGGCAAAAGGGTGAGTGCGTCACGAAGAGATGGAGGTAGTGACGGCACAGCCTCATTTTTCTAAAACTTTGTTGGGGCGAGAGATGACAAAACAATAATATTAGTAGAGGATTAACTAAAGAAGACTTGAATGGAAGGCAATGAGTTGAGAGAAAAATAGTACGACACCAGGGACTTTAATTCAACAAACACGTAATGGGTTCCTACTACTACCAGGCACTGGAATATGATGCAGAGCGAGACATGGGCTTTTGCACATGGCACTGTGTACTGCAATGTTCTGTTTTTCGAGGCCATTAGCTCGATTAGTGTTGTTTAGGCCATTAGTTGGGGCCTAACCTTAGGCATTTGCTTCTTTGAGGAAGCTTTCTTCAACCCCCAGGATCAAGTTAATCACCCCCTCTCGTGTGCCCATTCCACTCTGGGTGTTCCTCCATCTACTGTCAGTCTAAAGAGGAAAAAAACAAGTCAACAAACGGACTTCCAGCAGCCCTAAACGAGGAAGGGACGTAGACAGCAGAGGCACAGTGGGGCTCACTGACTGGTTTGGAAACTCAAGGGAATTAATTTCCTGTGCAATTTAGATTTTTTATAAATAACTCCCATTGGCTCTCATTTCACTCCTGCAAATTTTCCAGGGCTAGCCTGACCAGCTCAGTGCATTCAGATGAGCCGAGTAGCCTCTCACTCAGCCTAGGGAATGTAGAATCTGGTTTTTCTCATATTGTCAATCTCATAAATAGCCAAGCCACACACACTGTAAGCAAAGTCTGCTAGACTCCATTGGCTGGCTGGGCACCTGAGTGAAAAATGCAACGTGCTAAACAGGCTACCCAGCAGATAGCTTTCTTTGGCAGAACAGGGAGGGAATTTGATAAAGTGCTTTATTGGGTGGCGACATTTCAGTCTCGGCTTTCCTCTGATCACAGTGGGATAATGAGATTGGAATCCATTTAAACCTTCCATTTCACCCCACATGGTTCATAGACACTGTGTCACACCACATCATGCTGCAATATATGTGCTAAAATCTACGAGCTCACTCTTCCCATTATACACAGTGCTCTGTCAGATTGGAGATACATGATGGAATACAATTTGTTGATTTGCCCACCCGTGTAGCCCTAGCAGAATCTCAAATCCAAGGCAATACTCTATGCCATGAAGGTGCATAAATAACTGTATTGTTTCATGCCAAGTTTAGCAATACAATATTCCTGTTGGCCAGTCTATGAATAGTATAGTCACTGCTGGGACAGACCCGGCCATGTGACAAGGACTTGCTTGCCCTGTCTCCCGTGACAAGTTCTATCCCATGGAGATCATCGGAGCATCACATTTTGACTATACATCCTGGATTAAAAAAAAAAAAAAAAATGATCCCAGGTTAAACCGAACCAAAGACCAACCATAGACAATAAGGATTAAATTCAGAGACTTTATGACTTGGACTACATCCTTAGAGATTTTCCCTTTACTTAGTCCCCTTTACTTTACTTCTCTAAGATGATCTTAAGGCATGAATAATATATATGAAGGCCCTAACTTCTGAAAATATTCAGAATTTGCCTGCTGTTGTCCTGGCTCAAGCCACCTTCATGTCTCAGATTACTGAGTAGCCGACTTATTAGTCTCGTTTTATCTCTTGCTCCCCATATCCTCTATGCAGTGGACACTACAATGTGCCACCAAGATCCTAATTTAAATGGAGGTCCCACTGTCCCAGCTTCTGGGAGTATAGTCAGCAAAGAGTCCTCAGCTGTCAGCCCTTCAGGCATTGCCTAGGTCAGGCTCCTTCATTGTCACTGTCATCGCCATTGAACAACTTACGTTCAATGACTGATCAACACCAAAGCATAACGGCCTGGCCAACTCAGACCGAATAGGGACAATTCTGAAGTTCTTATATGATTGGCTAAGGCTGTTGTTCGGCTGCATCATAGCTGGACCTCTCCTTCTGCCCACTCTGGCTTCCTGCCCCTCCTTTCCACAGCAGTTGACCCTAAGGGGTCAGAAACATCCTGCATGCTAAATTCCAGGTTGTTTCCCCAACTTGTGACAGCCTGTGTATCACAAACAGCCTGAGTCATCCTGGTAACTATAAGTATAATCAGGACTCCCCCCTACTCAGAACCATCCCTCTCTTTCCACTGTCTTCAGAGGTCTTACAATGACCCACAAGGCCCCCCAGGATGGGCCTTCCACTCTCTGACTTTATTTCCTCCAACTCACCCCATTGTTCACTCTGCTCTAGCCACACCCACTTTCTCAAACACGTAGGGCACACTCCCATCACCAGACTTTTGCATTTGCTCTTGGTATCCTCTGCCTAGAAAACTCTTGGCCTTGATCAGAGGTAGACAACTTCTGTAAAGGGCCAAATAGTAAATACTTCAGGCTTTGCAGGCCACAAAATCTCTGTGTCAAGTACTCAACTCTGCCATTTTAGCATGAAAACAGTCACAGACCATATAAAAACTAATGGGCATCCATCTTTGTTCCAATGAACCTTATTTATAAAAATAGGTGGTGGGCAGGACTTGGTCCATAGACTGTGGTTTATGGACCTCTCCCCTAGATTGTCACATGGCTGGCTTCCTCACTTCCTTCCCGTCCTGACGCAAATGTTTCTTTCTTTGACCACTCTTGAAATTCCAACCCCCAATACTGTTTGCCTCTTTCCCATCTTGTATTTTTTCTATGGCACTTAGTGTATCTGACATACTCTATTTTATTTATTGCTCTGTTTACCCTCCACCTTCCTCATTAAGAAGTGAAGTTCAGTCAAGGCGGGGATTTTGTCTGCCTTGAGGCCCTTAACACTGACTAGTACAAGATAATCACTAAGTAAACATTTGTTTAATGAATGAAAAAGTGATAAACAATTAGGTAATTCAAGATTTCCTCCAGTTTTTGGTATGTGTGTATGGTTATCTGTTTTCCCAAGTTCTAAGAGGTTTCTTTCATCTTTTATATCCCAGTAGAGCAAAGTGATTAAAAGTATAAGCCAAAAGGGATCAGCAAGATCCCTGAGTTTTAAACCCCAGGTGAGTTACCTACTAGTTTATGACCTTGTGTGTGTGTGTATAGCCTAAGCCTCAGTTTCCTCACATGTAAGACTCAGTTTCAAGTCATAGCATTGGACATATCATAGGATCATGACTATGAGAAACACTCCTTTCTGTCATCCAGAAACCACTCCGTACATGGGAGCTATAATCAGCTGGATCACTAGCTCTTGCCCTTGGTCAGCATCCTATCAGGATCATACAAAGATCATGTTTGCAAACTGGGTCATCAGATGCCTTTAATCAAACCTCACATATACATGACTTTTTTTTTTCGTATAGCTAAAAGAGATTCTAACAAGAAAAACAAAAGAATTACAATGACTGTTTATTAGTGCTCACTCTGTGCCCACTGATGGTCTGATAAATTTGTGTGCCTGGCCTCCAAATAAGCAGTGACACACTGGGGAGGACCAGGGGCGTCACTCTCCACATGTCCTTCCACTGGCTGAGCATGTGGAGATGTAAATTTTTCTGTGCCATTCTTGAAGACTTTATTGCAGTTGATAGAAACAATCGCCCATGCACTGCAGGACATACCTGTGGAATACACCTGGTTACGTGCTTAGATTTGCTTTATGTAGGGAAAGCAGAAAAAGACACAGAGACGATGCTGCCCAGGAAAGCGTCACCTCCATTCCTCCCTCTGGGACACTAAACTTAAATTTAAATTCCCTATGGGCGCTCCCCCCATGCTCCCAACACGATTCTTCCTCCAAAACAGGATCCCAGACTCTTAGCTTATCCTTAGCTGCCTGACACCATTTCTCCATGAAACCAGAAATCCAAAGCAAGTAAATAGAATCCTGATGTATCTGAAAGTATGTGCTGTCAGTCAGCATTATATAAGTCTTTGGAAATCAGCACTTGGATGAGTGCAGTCACTAGTAAATGGGACGAAAAATGCTTCTAGCTTTAACTTGGGATGGTTTGGTGGCCAATGACCACTCATTTCTTGACCAGGGTGGGGGAGGAGAAATTTCTTTTAAACAACCCTCATCCCATTCCATTCACCTTCCTCTTCACATCATTTACAACAGCTTGAGAAATAGATTTGTCCTGGATGGAATTTAAAGAGACAGTCAATAACAATATGAGAAATAATTATTATACAGCAGAAAGTGGGCATCGATTTGAACAATGACTAGGGCCTCCAGACAGTTTCAAATGTGTTATAGTAGGGTGATAGCCGTTTATTACTTAACTTACTGAATTTATACTTAACTTGGGTGGGATGGAGTTGATGCTGAAATTCTTAAGAGCCCGGTTTTTTTTGTTTTTGTTTTTGTTTTTGTTTTTTTTTCCTCAGTTGAGCTACAGATATATTCAGTACCCACTATTTTCAAGAAACTGGGTTGGGCTCCAAAGACACAATGATAAAGAAATGGGTCATTTTTAGCTGGAGATACTTGCATTCTTTTGGTGAAAGAGAATAACCCACCAAAAAATTAATCACTTAACTATAATTAAGGCAAGTGTTGCAAGAAAAAATGTGCATAGTGGAGTGAACTCACTTGGTCTTGGGGGAATCAGGAAGTCTTTTTTTTTTTTTAATTTTTTTTTAACGTTTATTTATTTTTTTTGAGACAGAGAGACAGAGCATGAACGGGGGAGGGACAGAGAGAGAGGGAGACACAGAATCCGAAGCAGGCTCCAGGCTCTGAGCCATCGGCCCAGAGCCCGACGTGGGGCTCGAACTCACGGACCGCGAGATCGTGACCTGAGCCGAAGTCAGACACTTCACTGACTGGGCCACCCAGGCGCCCCAGGAAGTCTTTTTTTTAAAAAGTCATGGTTAAGCTCTGAACTAAAGGCCAAGCAGGAGTTAAGACAGGCAAAGTAAAGAAGAAATCATAGCTATTTCCAGGAGAAGGACCGAACAAAGTCCTGGAGGCTGGAAAGAGCCTGTCCTCTCCAAACCGTGGTGTGCTGGTAAAGTTAACTGGCTCTCCACACAAAATAATACATGCATATCTATGCCAACATAAGTTTATCATACAGGTTACTGATATGTATTATAAGTAACACATAATTTTCAAACAATAACAAAATGTACAATACTCTCTCTTGTAAATTCCACACGTAGCCAATTGATTCTGACAGAACTTGTGTGTATTTGTGACAACCTCCTCTCTGTAGCCAATCTATGATCAGAACTGATGAATGAGTATAGTTCCCATCCCAACATTGGCTGATGTTTTCCTTTAAGTAATCAAGATCACAGGAAAGCAATGAAAGACTCAAGTCTGAACTGCACTCGTCAATTCAGCTTCTGTGCTGAATCATGGAACAGTTTTCAAATGCTGGAAGAAGAGGTCTTCAGGTTTGAGGGGGGTGGGGCTATGCATAAATGACGAAACTTGTTTTTTTTTTAATTTATTTGGTATTGTTGACACTTTCTCCATCACTTATTTTTTTAAGTTTGTTTTTATTTATTTTGAGAGACAGCAAGAGGGAAGACGCTGAGAGAGAGGAAGAGAGAGAATCCCAAGCAGGCTCTGCACTTTCAGGGCAGAGCCCAGTGCAGGACTCAAACCCACAAACCGTGAGATCATGACCTGAAGGGAAGTCAAGAGCCAGATGTGTAACCGACTGAGCCACCCAGGTGCCCCTCCCCATCACTTTTCTAAGTCCAGACTAGAGGCCAGCAAATGATGAGCCTGCTGCCTATCTTGGGAAATAAGGTTTTGCCAAAGCACAGCCAAGCTCATTCATGTATGCATCTTCTATGGCTGTTTTCGCTCCATAGCCACAGAGCTAAGTACAACAGAGGGTTTATTGCCCACAAAGCCTAAGATACTTAGTATCTAGCCCTTTACAGCCCTTTGTCCACAGCTATTCCAGATCATCAACCAAACAATAAATCGAGCCCTGATTTGTACACCTTGCCAATTCCTGTGGTGTAAACGCCCCTGCCTTGGCAGATTTCCAGCCACCAGGGTGATATCACTGAATGAAGAGCTGGGAAGAGATGTAGAGTAGCAGAACATCATCCCATAGGGCTCACCACACAGACACATCAGATCTGAAAAGCCCCCAAATACAAAAAATACTAAAATGTAGTAGAATAATGACCAAGTGATAAGTTACCTTGTTTTTACTTACAACTTAATTACAGGCTTTTGTAATTTAATTTTTTAAGTTGATTTATTTATCTCGAGAGATAGAGAGGGAGAGAGTATGAGTGGGAGAGGGGCAGAGAGACAAAGAATCCCAAGCAAGCTCACACTACCAGCACAGAGCCAGAGGCAGGGCTTGAACTCACAAACTGTGAATCATGACCTGGGCCCAAATGAAGAGTCAGACACTTAACTGACTGAGCCACCCGGGTGCCCCTGTAATTTAATTTTTAATGATAGCTCTATTTAATAGCCCATGTGCCAAACTCCTGAAGCTCTAACAGTTCACTCTCGGGCCGGTGTGAGCTGGCTGCAGCCCGTTGGTGTCCTAAACCAGCTGAAACCCATTCTGTGTGGCTGCAGGGCACAGATGGATAGACGGAATAAGGCCAAGCAGGTGAGCTAAGCAAGGCTTTGTAAACCAGATTCAGGAGATTAGGGTTTATCCTATAAAAAACGGGATGCCATTGAAGGGTGATAGCTGGGATGTAGCTTGATCTCTGCCAGCTCCTATTATCTAGTGTGTTTAATCCCAGCCAACACTCCCAAAGTGATTCTACGTGTCAAGCACCATTGCAGGCATTTTACAAATATTCATTCTCATAACAACGCTGTGAGGGAAGGTATTCATATGACCTCCCAGTTTTACAGAGGAAGGAGACAGTACACAATAAGCAACTTACTCCAGGGACTAGAGTAATGAGGGGTGAACTTGGGATATGTGGGAAGGATTCTGACCTTTCTCCTCAGTCAGGGGGAGAGACAGGGCTGTCTCCAAAACACGTGTGAAGGGTTTCATGACACAGAATATCACGTCTGTTCAAATGCTGGGGACATGAGACCAAACATGGCTGGGGTAGGTCTGGGGTCCTTCCTCTGCTGGGGAGTGGACTCCTGTAGCTTGGGGGCACCTGTCTTCAGAGAGGAAGAACCTCAGAAGCTGGCCATGTAGGAGCACATGGAGCTTGCCAGCCAGCAGTCACATGTGATTTTTGTCCCAGTAATTTATACCCCTCCAGAATCTACTCGGATACCTTCTCAGATTGCTTATCCTTCTGTAAAGTATATGAGCAAGGAGGGAGAGGAGTGAATACATCATGCTCTAAATGGGATGGATTCTTACCATTTAAATTTTGGGGTAACTTCCCCAGAAGTCAAAGTTGACCCTTAACTCTAAGTGGAGCTAATGCATTTCTAAATCACAAGAGACCTGATTATTCACGGGGAGAGAGGGAATAAGGAGGAAGGGCTGCCTGTTAGAAGCTGTTGTGGCTGCTAAGTGCACCATAGACGTTTGTGATTTAAGCTGAAATTTTACTTTTTAGGGGAAATGAAAATCGGCCAATCTTCTAATTTGGTGCATTAGGGAGAAAAGAATCATGGTATGGGGGAGGATAAATGTGCATCCTGCAGGTGTAACCTCCACCAATTTGCAAACCTGAGAGGGATGTCCCAAATGTAAACTCCAGAGTGTGGCCAAAAAAGAAGAAAAATGGGAAGAAAATGAAATGCATCAACCACGGCTCCGCCACTCCTTCCCCGTGAAGATGTGCTTGTCTTACAACCACTTTCCACTGCCCTGTCCCTCGGTCAAAGGCCAGCCTTGGAGAGCCATCGTGGAATTCAGATGGATGGGGAACCCTGGAAGCTTTCGTGTAATGAGAACAAAACCAGTTTTGTAGCAACACTGATTTCTGCCTTGTTAGTAATCAAGAATAGGCTGCCAATACTTTGCATAAGTAAGTCTCCGTCTAACTCTGGCCTTGGACAAAGGACTTAGCATCCTCATCACCTGGAAATGTGGATAATAACACCACGTCCTCCACAGTGTGGGGATTCGGTGAGATGGTAAAAGGAGCTAACGTTTCTATGGGCATGCTATGCACCAGGCATCATCTTAAGCATTTTACCTCCATTAACTCTTAATCTCCCCTGCCACTTTAAAGAATGCTAGAACTAGTTTTCCTACTTTGAAAATGAGGAAACTGAAGCACAGAGCAGCTGAGGAACATGCCCAAAGTCACACAGCAAATAATGGAAGGAGCAGGGCTTATACATGAGTCAGCAAACT
Source organism: Neofelis nebulosa (assembly GCF_028018385.1). Taxonomy (NCBI): domain Eukaryota; kingdom Metazoa; phylum Chordata; class Mammalia; order Carnivora; family Felidae; genus Neofelis; species Neofelis nebulosa. The sequence goes on along the minus strand of NC_080798.1, from coordinate 56,465,754 downwards.
AGGGTCTATTGGCAAGGTCCAGTCCACCACCTGTTTTTGTAAGTGTTTTAAGGAAAACATGGTTTTTCCATTTTTAATTGGTGAAAAACATCAAAAACAGTAGATTGTGGCCTATGGAAATTATATGAAATTAGAGTTCAGTGTCCACAAGTAAAGTTTTATTAGAATACAGACACATCATTCATTTATATATTGACCTTTGCTGCTTTCATGCTCTATCAGCAGCATTGAGCAGCTGAACGAGAAATCTGATGGCCCACAAAGGCTAAAATATTTATAAAAAAAATTATTGTACAGCAAAAGTCTGGATCCTTACTCCAAACCACTACAGGATATAGGCAACCAGTGTGCAGACCCCTAGCACTGGGGGGACCCACAGGTAAATTAGGTTGGTCCTGGTTTCCATCTGTGTGTAATTTACTATGTACCCCTCTGTGCACAAAGTCCGTTCCCCCATGCATTTACGGACACCTTGCCCATAAACAAAACTGACATCTTCAGGCCCACTGGAAATGTCCCATGATTAATGAAATCTCACATTGGTTCCCAAAGGAGCTGAGCCCCTCTCTTGTCAGAGGCCGCTTGGCTGGCACAGCCACTCTCTGCACAGCTAAGACTTCACACTTTCACCTGAGAGCTTCAATAATTCTCTTATCTCAGCCAAGAAAAGCACTGCCACATATCCTCAGAGCTTATTAAGTCTGTGCCCAGAAAGGCAGCTAGAGAACTGCAATAATTATCTGGGTAACGAGTTAAAAATCACTCTTGCCTAAAATAACCTGGTAATGAGTGAGTCCCGCTATCATATTCATTAAAGAGGAACATTTCTCAGAGAGCCAAATGGAATGGAGATTGTGTCAAAATTAGTTTACAAATCGGGAATGCACCGCCTGGGGCACTGAGTACAATTATCCACAGTAAAAACAGAGGTAAAACACATGAAGAAAACCCACCAAGTAAAGTTGAAGGGACCTCTTAATTTTATAGTGAGAATAGCTAGCATTCATTGAGAGATGACCATGTGCCAGGAACTAGGCTGACAGCTGCATGGATCATCAACTTCGTCATTCCCTAGGACGTGCAATGAGATGGTTGCTATTTTGATTTCCATTTTGCAGAAGACAAAACTAAGGCCCTGAGGAGTTGAATTACTTGCCCAAGGGCACATGGCTGATAAATGAAGGAGCTAATATATGACTCCAGACAGTTCTAGCTCCAGAGCCTACTACTAGTCCACACCCCTGAAGGAAGGAAGGAAAGAAAAGAAAAGAAAAGAAAAGAAAAGAAAAGAAAAGAAAAGAAAAGAAAAGAAAAGAAAAGAAAAGAAAAGAAAGCAAGCAGGCCAATGCAGGTTATATGCTCTGCCTGGGTTCACACAGCTGGTTGGTGTCAGAGGTAGGATAATTCAGAGCTTGGAAAACAATACTGAATATGGGGATAGGGACACATGTGTACTATTTGTGAAGAAGGAAAGGGGAAGAGCATTTATTCTATTGCTTCCAATCCCAAATAATCATCATCATCAAAGCTATTATTTACTGAGAATTTACTATGTCCCAGATCTGTTCAAAGTGTGTCATCTCAATTAATCCTTATAATGCTATTTCATTTAATCTTTACAACGCTATCTCATTTAATCATACCCTTTAGGTATGACCTATATTAGCCCACTTGTATAGATGGGGAAACTGAGCTGCAGAGATGAGGTGATCTGTCCTTAGACCACCCCCACTCCCAGCTGGAAGGCTGAGGGTGTAAGATCAGACTGACTCCAGAGCGCACACTTTTAATCCCCGCTTCTCCTTCACTGCCTCCCTCTGTTGTCTAGAGCCCCAGGGCTTCTCTTCACCGTGGATCATCAGGATACTTTCCCATCTCTGGCAGGGCTCCTTGATTCTTTTGACTGCTTTTCATGGCACCTTTCCAACTGTATTTCCAATTTATATGGCAGTCTCCTCCAACCATATTCACACAATAACATGTATATGAACACACGTGCGTGCGCGCACACACACACACACACACACACACACACACACACAGGTACAAACTCCTTCACAGCATCTATTCTGTGTGAACCCTCCACCAGACACAACATTTCAGAGCACCCTGATAAACAGTGGAATTAAGGACCGCATAGTGACTAAGAATCTAGACTCTATCAAAGACACTCTATCAAAGGTATGTTCATACCTTCCCTCCTCACTTACTAGTTCTATAGCTTTACATAAGTTAGGTCTCAGGACCTCCTAATGTAGGACTGTCATTTGGATTAAAAAGGACTATCATGTCAATATCTTGGTGCAGCACCTGGCAAATGAGCACTTAACACAAGACAACTATTATTAATAAAACTAGGTAGAGGGGCGCCCAGGTGGCTCAGTCGGTTGAGCGTCCAACTTCGGCTCAGGTCATGATCCCACAGTTCTTGAGTTCGAGCCCTGTGTCAGGCTCTGGGCTGATGGCTCAGAGCCTGGAGCCTGCTTCCGATTCTGTGTCTCCCCCTCTCTCTGCCCCTCCCCCGTTCATACTCTGTCTCTCTCTGTCTCAAAAATAAATAAACGTTAAAAAAATTTTTTAAATAAATAAAACATTAAAAAAATTTTTAAACTAGGTAGAAAGAATAGATGAACGGATAGATGGATGCATGCATGAATTAATAGAGGATTGGATGGATGCAATTGTAGCTGATTAGAAGGACTGGTTTAGAGAGAGAAAATGAGAAGAACAAGGTTTTTTTTTTTTAGTGTAATAAAGAAGATTTTTAATCTGCACAATTGAAGAATTCGCAATTGAAAGATTACAAGATGAGGCTGTGACCTGCACATAAGCAAGATGTTCATTTCCAAAACTCAGCCCAGCAGTTGACTTTGCTGACCATTCATCCATTATTTTGGGATTCTTGTTTTTGGCATTATTTGTTGATGATGACAAGAAGGCAGGGAGGAGAGATGAGAAGAGATAAAATGACAGGTAAGACCCATGCCACTTTGCTTAACACAGAGTCCAGAGCACATAGTAGTTTCTTGTATTTGGTAACTCTTCGATCAGTCAACATAGACTAGATTCTAAAGCAAAAACACAGCAACGAGAACAACAATGAAAAACAAACCACGATTTCAACATGTGAACACTATGAAGATTCAGCTCTCATCCCTGACACGATCTGTGTAGGTCTTTTTATTTGGGGATGGGAAGAAGGGATTTGGTGACTTCCTGTAGTCATCTAAGCCTCCTTCCATCTTGTGGCTCTGCTGTCTCCCACTGGATCCTCTGCCTCCAGCTGGCAGATAGGACAATAGAGCAAATGCGCATGGATGGCTACACAGGAGGTTCTACAGAAGTAAGGCTTGCCCTTACATTCACCAGCACGCCACTGGCCAGAAGCCGGCCTGAGGGAGACTGCAGTGTAACCTGGTTGTGTGCCCTGGAGAAAGAAGGAAATGAGCTGGTGGATAACTAGCCAGTCTCCACCACATGGTTCACTAAATATGTGTTGAGTGGAAAAGTAAATACCTATGAGAAGCTAAGGAATAGCTTAGTATTGTGGATGATACACCGTGGTGGGGAGCAGTAGAGTGTCTGCCTCCACACACATATCTAAGATTTACTGCGGTGGTTATCTGGCTTGAACTGGGGTCTCCGACTGCTCCCAGTGGGTAGCTGCTCATGTGGAGCCCTCCTTCCCCATCAGGTCCACCTGTTCTCCCTTTATACCTGCACTGCCAGCTACAGCCACGATTTCCAGATGATGGGTCAGTTTGACCCAGTGCTGCTGCTGGGAGTCAACTTTGGACATCAACCCCATAATCAGGGGAAGGAAAAACACCCAGATTTAATTTCCAGTCAAGGTACCAGAAACGATTTATTGACTTTTAAAATAGAAATGTGAGGAAACATGTGCCAAGCCCCAGGTGCCAATTGAATAAGCAGTCAGAGCTTTATGGTGCCGGATATGCCATCAAATCAGGGCACTTATCACAGGCAGGCTCATATTATAGAGGCTTATGTATGCATCTGCATCCCTGGTACCCTGCAAGCGTCTGGAGGCCAGGGACTGAATTATTCATCTTTGACTCCCTCACAAGATTGCTGAGCAGAGCCTTGCACACGATGGCAGGTGCTAGTGGTAGACATCTGCCCTTCTGGTCTACCTACCATCTCTCAGCCTCATGCAGCAGTGCCCAGCGTGCCTTTGGGAAATCACCTCACTCTCACAGTTAGTCTATGAAATTAAGGGGGACTCTGTATCCAGCACTAGAGCTGCAAGTGTGACACTGGCCTGGTCAATCTCAGCAGTCCATCTGGCATTGTGCCTGGATCGGGGATGTTCACGGGACCGCGGCTGGGAGAATCATGGTCAGCCCTCTGCAAGGACAGTAGGGGCACAACAGCTCTCTTCCTACTGGGTTGTGAAACCATGAGGCTCCAGATCCGGGCCTACCAGTAGCCATTTGGTACATTATGGGGAGATCTTGTCTAAGAGTGAAGTCACCAAAAACAACAGAGCCAAGAGATGGAGAGAAACTGATTCTGTATGACGATATTTGAGCTCCTGCATTCAGTTGTTCCCGAAGATCAACACCCTGGACTATTTCCGTTAAGTAAACTATGCATTCTCCATCTTGAGTTGGGCATTACACGCTCAAAATTGAGAGGGCACTGACAAAAATGGGTTTCAAAGTGCTTGCTGAATCAAGTTGAAATAACATGTAGATTCTTTTTATTCTCTATATGCTCTGGTGGGCTTCAATTCAAACCAAGAGCTCTTCCTTGAGTCCATGCCCCTGCCCTGTGATGCGCCCGGTCACAGTGTGGTCTGTCTGATGGAGAAATGGAGAGGATAGGGGTACAGAACTCAAGCGCTTGGCACTCCCTCACTGCACTACTATTCTTATGAAAGCACATCGTCGTGCATGGATTTCCTTCCATCTCCAGGACCATCAACTAAGTAGCCTACCTGCCATTTCCCACCTGGGCTACATTCGCAGGCTCCTGATGCCTCTCCACCGCGTATGCAGACTTGCCCTCTCTCCTCCATCACAGTAACAAGAGCGACCCTAGAATTTAACTCATTGAATGTCCCCTTCATAAAATTACCAACGGCTTCCATTCTATTTAGAACTCTTCGTCTTGGCCTACAAAGACCAGATGATCTGGCCCCTGTCTATCCATCAGACTGCATTTCTTGCCACTCTTCTTCAAATGTACATGGTTTAGTTTTTCATTCTTCAAACTTACCAGTCTCTTTGCCGACTCCTGGCCTTTGACCCTGTTACTTCCAGCTGGAGCATGCTTCTCCCAGCGCATACAAGCCATCTCAGGAGCTCTGGCCCTCTGCTCTAGCCTCATGGGAAGATTCACTGGTTCCATGGTCTTCTGTGTGCCTATGCTCATCCTGTGCCTTCTATCTCTCCCTCTTAGCTGCCTGAGAACCCCCTACTGCCCTATTCCCCAGTCATCCTAAATACAGTTTTCCCAGGTGGCCTCCACTGGCCCCACTGCAGAATCAATGTCCCTTTATCTGTATTCCTTCAGCACACGATGTGTGTAAATATCATACCATGGCACACAGTAATGTATGCATTTGTTTATATATCCGAACCCTCTACCACACCATGAGCTTATCAAGAGCCGAGGAAAGCCCTTATTCTTTTTGGTAGAACCTGGGGTTTAAGTACCACCAGCAACATTATAAGTATCTAATGAATATTTGTTAAATAAAAGGAAGGAATGACTGTTTGTTAAGTAAATTAACCAAGTGCTCTTGGGGTGAATTACACAGCATCCTGGCTGCAATTCCATCATCTAGAAAATGAATGTTTTGTGCCAATAGTTCTCAATCATGGTTGCATCCCATAATCATATGGAAAGAGCTCAAAAATGCAGGTTCTCAATTGTACCTCCAGGAAACGTCATTCATTCATTCACTCAATAAATATTTATTGAGCACCTACTACTCACCATACTTTGTTTCTGGCACAGAAGCCCCAGCTATGAATCAGTCAGGCCAAGGCCTTACCCCCATGGAGCTCATATGCCAGCAACTTTATCAGTTCATATTTGCTGAGGCCCTATGACACTCTAGCATTGAAATAATGGTTTTGCCTGCATTAATCTACTGAGTTCCCACTTCAACCCTGAGAGGTGGGAACTTTCATTTACCACAGAGGGGCAAAGAGCTTCACTTGGTCAACATCACACCTGTTATAAGTATAGGGGCTGGTTCAGAAGCCTGATTTCAAACTGGTTCCCCTACACCAGACTGCTATACTGATAACACGTCTGGGAGAGCCAGTGGGGCCGAGACACTGACTTTCTAAACTACTGTTTAAGACAAATCAATGACTCACAGTGTTTGCCGCTCATTGTAATGGATTCAAACAACTGTTCGCAAAAAGCTGGCCAGTATAAACAAAAGCCCTTACAATAAATACAGTAAAGCTTGTATTCAATCAAATGCTTAAAAAAGAGAAACCACTGGTATCCACTCTGCATCCAGCACAGTATTCACGCCTCTAGTAACCTGTGAGCTACAGATGAGAAAACTGAGGCTTAGAGAGGTTCAAAGGGACTATCTGAGACCACTCGGTAGTGAATGGTGAAGCTGAATCTTGAACCCAGGACTTCCAGACTCCAAGGAAAATGTGGACTTTTAACTCTCAGTAACAGGGTCTCTCCACACCATCTATCCCAGAAAGCCTCAGGCCAAAATTATATCACAAGCTAATGACAGCAACTTAAGAGTGTTCTGCTCACGGGACCCTGGAGAGTAGGAGCCAGGGCTCAAATCTTTCCGTCTTATCAGATTTCAACGTGAAACCTCCCCAGCAGCAAACCAGCAACAACCTTCACATAGGACTTCACAAATTGCAAACAGCTTTCCCATGTAATATCTGATTTACTTTTCACAGTCCCCCAGTAAAAGAGACATTGACCACAGCCTGGAAGGTACTCCAAATACAGTAAAACCTTGGTTTGTGAGCACAATTCATTCCAGAAACACGTTTGTAATCCAAAGTGATTCACTTGTATGTCAAAGTGAACTTGTAGAACCATGGGCTCAGTTGGGATCATGTGACGTTTGGCATCCCATACTATTTGTACTGCAAGACATCATTCGTTTATCAAGTTAAAATTTATTAGAAATGCTTGCCTGTCGGGGCGCCTGGGTGGCTCAGTCGGTTAAGCGTCCGACTTCGGCTCAGGTCACGATCTCGCGGTCCATGAGTTCGAGCCCCGCGTCGGGCTCTGGGCTGATGGCTAAGAGCCTGGAGCCTGCTTCCGATTCTGTGTCTCCCTCTCTCTCTGCCCCTCCCCCGTTCATGCTCTGTCTCTCTCTGTCTCAAAAATAAATAAATAAATAAAACGTTAAAAAAAATTAAAAAAAAAAAAAAGAAATGCTTGCCTGTCTTGCAGAACACTTGCCAAACAACTTACTCATAATCCAAGGTTTTACTGTATTTAAAAACAAAAACTAGCCATACCCCCCGGATGCGGCCACACCAGGGTATACCTGCCAACTCTCACACCAGGGTGAGAGGCTGTCCCATCTGAACCCCTTTCACATCAGTAACTAGACCATCCCCTGCCCACATCAGGGCTTTGGCACTTTCCGTTTCCTCTCTTAGCACCGCCTCCTTCCTCTCTTCCCCATTTCTAGGTACCTCCTGCTGATACTCCGGGTGCACTTCTGGAAGTCACACGTTCAGGGAAGCCTTCCAGAACAAAGCTGCCAGGGGTGAATCCCCTCAACACTCGCCTGTATCCCGCAGGGGCTGCTTACTAGAGATACCTGCAAGAGCTGCCCTCCACCAATGGCAGAGGAGGAGGCGGTGACAAGTACTCACTCATTGGTGGGGATAACTGTGACACGTGCTCACAGTCTCCCAGAGTCTCTCATGGGCTCAGCTGCAATTGCCCACAGGAGTAGCTAGCCGACTTGATAACAGTCCCTTTGTTGGCTGCCTTCTCATCCCTGTCTCACATCCCCATTCCCCCACCAGTGTTCCCTAGGATCCCCTCCTGAATAAACAGCATACACACAAATCTGACTGAAACAGCTTCTCTGGGGACATAGGCTAAGTCAGGTCTCATTTGACAACATCTGCAAGGCCCTGTGTTTTTCTTTCAGGGAAGGAACTCATCTTGAGTTATGATTACACATGCATTTGGGGGGATTATCTGATGCCTGGCTGTCTCCCCCACTAAATGGCAAGTCCCTATGCTACTGGGCTGAATTAACAGCCCCCAAAGAGATCATCCCTGGAACCTGTAAATGTTAACTTAGGTGGCAACAACTTTGTAGGGATGATTAAATTAATGATTTTGTGATGAGATTATCCTGAATTATCTATGTGGGCACTAAATGCAATCACAAATATTCTTATAAGGAGGAGGCCAGAGGAGATTTGACACAGAAGAAGAGAGGCCACGTGACCACAGAGAAAGAGATTGCAATGATGTGGCAAAAATCAAGGAATCCCGACAGCCACCAGAAGCTGGGAGAGTCAAGGAATGTATTCTCCTCTTGAGCCTGTCAACACCTTGACTCTGGCCCAGTGAAACTGATTTTGGCCTCCAGAACTGTAAGAGAATAAACGTGTGTTGTTTTAAGCCACCGCGTTTATGGTAATCTGTTACAGCAGCCAGAGGAAACTAATACACCCATAAAAGCAGCTTCCCTATTTCTTGATGCTTCTGGCTCCTCTCAAATCCTTGTACCTGAGGCTGAACCAACAACATCTGTATCCATGTGTGTTAAGGGTTGAATTACGTTCCCCCAAAATGATGTGCTGAAGTCTTAACCCCCAGGACCTGTGAATGTGGAAATAGATCTCTGCGGATGTCCTCAAGTTAAAATGAAGTCATTTGTGGGGCAGGGGAGAGCTAACCCAACAGGACCAGTGTCCTCATAAGAAGAGACAGAGACACACAGAGGAAAACTCTATGTAATGATGGAGGAAGAGGCTGAAGTGATGTCTACAAGTCCAGGAATGCCAAGGATTTCCAGCAAAGCCAGAAGCTAGGAGAGAGGCATGGGGCAGATTCTCCCCAGGAGACTTCAGAGGGAGCAAAGACTTGCTGACATCCTGTTTTCAGACTGTTATCTCCAGAACTGTGAAACAATAAATTTCTATTACCTTAAGCCACCCAGTTTGTGATCCTTTAATCTAGGAACTCTAAGACACTAATACAAACCCTTTCTGCTATGTCTAAACTCCAAAGTTACCTAAAGGTCTGGCTCAGGCAGCACTGGGAACTTAGAGCCCTAGCTACGTGCATTTCTGAAGTATAACAGCCATGCTCTAGCAGTTATTAATTGTCATTAACCTTAACCCACTCTGTGAATGCCCTGTTAGCATTATTAAGCCCTCTGAGCTGGGATATGGCTTTTCTAAAGATGTCACAAGTACCACGGGAAGTTCCTCACGTTGCAAAGGACCCACAGGCTCAAAGTCCCGTGTGGCTGCCAGTGAGTTGCCGAGCCAGCGTCAGCACCCTTCTGCACTTCTTACAACAAAGTCAGGCCTCGCTCCCTGCTCCGCTTTCTGCTTGCACATTATTAACATGTAATGAGAAGTACGTTCTGCTTTATTGATCTTCAGACCAGAGCTACGTGGGATGCTGCCTAAGAAAAGCCCCAAAGGATTGCATTTGATTTGTGCACAGAACAATAATCTCCCTCACCAAATCAGCAGCTGGATTGCTGGGTGGGTGGGGGTTTCACCTTGAAATTGTTGGCACGGTAGCAAAATAGGAATGTCTGTATTTGCTAATCCTTGCTCAAATATACATCCTGCTGCTGGCACCCTGTCAGATGAATCCCTGGGAAATATCAGGCCACGCTGTGGAAGCAGGAAAATGCACTGCAGAAGAGATTAGAACCACAAGAGGACACTGATGTGCCTCACGAAGTGCTAATGACGGGCTTCTGTCTTTGCAAAATGGCAAGCTACAATCTCAGTCAGCCCGTCTCCCTTTTTCTTCTGCTTTCAAAATATTCCCGTCTAGAAAAAAAATCTCCGATCCAAGAACGCCAGAAATGCCCTCTCTTCCTTAGCTCCGTCCCATTTTACCAGACGCCTTTTATGGGTTGTTTGTTAGTAGCTGAGCCATGCGTTGGCTGCTACTTGGTGTTGAAAACACAAGGGTTAGCCTCTCCACACTCTGCCAGCGGCTCAGTTCTTTGGCTCAGCCTGAAGTCAGATAAGAGGCCTTCCAGGGAAGGTCAGATTCAAGATCACAGGACACAGAGTAGCAGGACTGCCTGGGGGGAGTGCAAAAGCTCTCAGAGAGTGTCTGGTCTCTTCCAGTATCCCAAGAGCCTGGGGTTCAAAGTTGCTGTGCACCCCTCTCTCTCCAGCCACCAGTAGACCCCTGCCCTCTCCATGCGTTGAAACCACATGCGTGAAACCCTCCTGGGGAAGACTTTTCCTCCTGGGCTCAGGCATGTCCTTTCACTTCCTGCCTTTATGGGAACTGGCTTTTCCAGGCCTTGGTAGAACATCTTGTGAGACATTGAAACCGGCAGCCTATCCCGAGCCCATTTGTCAGGGGGAAAGGTGATGAGACTCCTCCATGTGACCCTTATAAAGACAGAGGGAGTGTCAGATCCAAACCGGGGCTAAGGCAGTTCCAGGTTCTAATGGATTCAGCTCTCCTAATTGCCTGTGTAGTATGTCTGTTAAATTTAGATAAGGCTTAAAGAGGGCCCAAAGAAGATCCAGGAGGGAGTCACAAAAATGATTAAAAGGTTGTAAAATTGGGGCTTATGGATGGAGGAATTGGGGGTTATTTATCCTGGAAAAGAGAGGGCTGAGGAGGCACATATAACGACTTCATACAAGATTAATTATGTAAATAAGCAGACACCCAGCCGGCCTGGAATCTCAACCACTTGGCAGGGGGAGTGGGCAGTGGGGAGGGCTACTGATAGTTTTAAAATCATTAGTTGCCCGCTCAGATTTCTGAAGGATTCGTTGTTGCTGGGTAATACAAGTTATGGATATGCCAAGTCTGTTTTAATGAGTCCAAACACCACCCACTAAAAATCATTTCCAGCTAAGCATGAGATTAAGGCAGTTTTTCTTTGTCCGTTGCCACAAGCAGGGGGCTTGCAAGGTGCCTTGTTGGATGACAGATTCCAGTTAATTCCTCAACTAGGGTCAGATGCCAGGAGGGACCACCAGGGGCTCTGTCATCTGGACGGGAAGATGCTGGACAGGATGTGCCCCTCAGGATGAGGAGCTGAGGTTGGCCGGAGGCTAGAGAGGTGTTTCCTTGCTCTGGACACATCACTTGAATGCTGGATTATTCTTCCCACAGGTTCGACCTCCTAACTTACTCTGTGATCAGTCTTCTTTTCAATCAACAAGACCTGAACGAATCTGAGAACCGCCTGATCCTTCCAGGCCCTGGGCTCCAAGCCTGGACACGGAAATAAGGAAACGCTTCTAATGGTGGGGAAAAAATAACAATATGGTTTGAATACTAATGCCACTAATAGTAATTATCACAGGAACATGGAGTGAGCAGGCATTCTGCCCCCTGGTCCTCACCTTGGCACTTCAAACATAAAATGTCACTTAATTCTTGAATAGCCCTGTGAAAGACAAACTATGGTTTCCCCCATTTTGCAGAAGTCTTAAAGACATTAGCTAATTGTCACTGAATTAGTAAGGATCTTTGTGAGATTTGAACCTATGCTTTCTAATATTTGATCTTTTTTAAATTTTTTTTTTCAATGTTTTTTATTTATTTTTGGGACAGAGAGACACAGAGCATGAACGGGGGAGGGGCAGAGAGAGAGGGAGACACAGAATTGGAAACAGGCTCCAGGCTCCGAGCTGTCAGCACAGAGCCCGACGCGGGGCTCGAACTCACAGACGCGAGATCGTGACCTGGCTGAAGTCGGCCGCTTAACCGACTGCGCCACCCAGGCGCCCCTATTTGATCTTTTTTAAAAAAATATGTTTTTGGAGGTACCTGGGTGGCTCAGTCGGTTAAGCTCTCCCCTGACTCCCTTTTCTTGCCAAGCATCTTTTGCCTTCCCTACACACACACACACACACACACACACACACACACACACACACACAGCCCTCCCCACAATCCTATTCACTCTGTAAGCATTTACTAAGTACAGAAGTGTACAGACGGCTGCCCTCAGGGAGCTCAGAGTATAGCAGAGGAAATCTGCAAGAAGCTGAATGTCAGGGTAGCCCCCAAGGAGAAGCAAAGCCACGGGGAGTTCACAAGACATACTGATGATAGTTAAGTGCTGGAACCCAGGAAGACTTCCTGGAGGGAGAGTAAACTTGGAAGAGCGAGTACTTGCTGGGGATAACCCCAGCCAAGCCTGCAGAAACAGCTAAGAATCTGGGAGACCACGGACCCAGTCATGTAGCCGGGGCTTTAGGTGGAAGAATGAGAAAAGGTGCAGAGGAATTAAACACTGATGCAGGTTTGGGTGTGGATCATGGTACACAGTGTGCTTTAATACTGAATTTTTCAGTAGCCATTAATAAAGTTACACAGGGAAGATCTGTTGGGGGGAATCAGGGCAATGAGCCTGGAGGCCATCACAGTAGGCCTGGCAAGAGATAATAAGGCTGTTTTCATAGGTTATTGGGCAGGATTCGTTAGAATGGATAAGAACAAGCAAAGTGCTCATATTAAGCTTTCCTTTCATTTACATATAAGTAGTATCAATGCTAATAACAATCACTGAAGTGAGTCCCAGAAGGGAGCATTCTTACATCATTTTTTGTTAAGGTATGTGTTTAAAAGCAATAAGATAAAATGTATTCTATAATTTAGAGTTTCTCTAAATTATACCAGCCTACAACTAATGACTAAAAATTAATGAAGATTGACCATTTTGCTACAAGAAGGGTTATTATCTCCATCAAGGTCATACTACATAATGGCATACATTACAAAAGTGGAACATTCGATAATGAAAAGGTTGCCAGAGAGTGTTATGCTGGTAAAATATATATATACGTATATATAAATATGGTAAGCTTCAATGAAATAATCTGATAGTGTCTGTCCTCCATGAGAAGTATGAGTGTAGGAAGGCAGGAGAGCCAAATGGTTTGTGCTGAGGCCTCTGGGTTCAAACCCAACATCTGCTGCCTAGAAGCTGAGTGATGATGTCCAGCAAGTGATAAACTTCTTTGAACTTCATTTCGCCAACTGTAAAATGGGATTAATAAAAACTCCTAACACAGAGCACTGCTGTGAGGATTAAAGAAGATAATGTCCTTGAGACACTGGCCATGTAGTAGGAACTCATAAGCATTATCTAGCATCATGATCGCCATGGGGATTTTCTCAGTGCCCGAACTGGAGAGTACGTTCCTGTGTCTCACTCACCAACAGCAACAAATGGTGGAAGGAGCCATAGCCAGAGACTGTATTACTGGGTCCGAATCCAGCTTTACCAACCGACAGAGTGGCTGACGTGGGGAGAACCCCCACAACGTCTCTGAACCTCAGTTTCCTTGTCTGCACAATGAGAAAGTAGGTTTATATTGGAATTCTAAACTCTTTGTAGAGCCCTTGACTTTTTTGGAATCTCCTCTTGAACTGTAATGTCTAGAATGTATAACAACAAAATTACCCTGGTTGAAGTTGGCAATCAAGGCTGGGGTCCCAGCTATTTTCCTCACTCTGTTGCTCTTGTGCTTTGCCCATTTTAGGGCCCAAGTGCCTCTCTCAATACTAGACCTCTGTAAAACATGGTTTAGAAACTGTGGGATTGGGGGCATCCAAGATCATTTGGGGACCTAAGATTCTATCCTTTTGGGAAGAGACGACAGGGGCTGTCCAAACGGCAAGAGAAAATGAAGTCTGTGATAAAGCTGAAAGATCTTGTAAACTGTGTGCCCTTGATGATCATAATTAGAACCTCCACACTGCAATCACTGACACGCTGATCTTTCACATCGATTCCTATTAGAAGACTTGGAGAGCGAAGTGGAAATTGCCAGGGATGTTTAGACACAGTGCGGTGCAGGGGACTTGCTCAGACCCTCAGCTGCAACATGCCCTAACACTGATACTAGAAGGGAAGAGGTTAGCTGACTAGCTTCTTCCTCACCCTTATTTATGCACCAGCCTTGGGTTTGTTTGTTTGTTTGTTTGTTTGTTTGTTTTTTAATGTTGGACTAAGAAAAAAAGCAGGTGACAATTTATAAGATACACCAAATCAAACTGTTCTTTCATGCACGCTTAGAATGGGATTGTTTGATTTTAAAGGTATATATATATATATATATAGGCATTTATATATTTATATGAACATATAAATATTATGTATACAAATATAAAATATTCAATATGTCAAATATATAAATATATTTAAAGTTTGTGTATATATTTATGTTTGCTTATATATAAATATACTTTTTTATATTATAGATATATTTAAATATTGTGAATATATTTATATCTATACAAACTTCTTTTTAAGAGCAGTCTTTTTCAGTCTACCCTGAGACTCAGAAGACAGTGCTGACTTTGGGGCAACCCTTATAGGTTATCCAACCTCACAGCCTTATCTGGAGCCTTTCTAGTGAAAAAACACTTCTAGTTCTCTCAAACCCATTCCTTTCTTGGGAAGATCTATGTGTTACACCTTTCTTTGTTGACCTGCAATCTGTCTGCCTATGATTTTCCGTCTGTTAGTTCTACCTCATCTTCCTAAACAACAAATAGCAAGGTGGCCACCCCTTGCCTTCCAGACATACTGGAGTGGGGCCTCCCAGAGCCTTGCAGGCAGGACCCTGCCAGGTGTGTCTGGAAGGTGGGACCTCCACCCCCAGAGGGCCTGGAGGGCAGAGCATCTTATCAAAGAAGATTATTTCAAACCAGGAGGTATAAAGGAATTGGCCCCTTTAGATTTTGGTCTTGCTTGAAACCAGTCACCCCTTCCTTCTTTCCTACGTCTCCCTTTTGAAGGGGAAATGTCTATCCTATACCTGTGCCATCATTGTATTTTGGGTCATATAATTTGATTTCACAGGTTCACAGCTGGAGAAGAATTTGCCTCGAAATGAATCATATCTTGAGTTTCACCCATAACTGATTCAGATGGTATGTCAAAGAGACTTTGGACTCCAGATTTCTGAGTGGACGCTGGAAGGAGTTAAGACTTTCAGGGCTGTTGGGAGGGACGAAATGTGCTCCTGTCATTCCTATGTGTTTGGAGGACATCTTACTCCTTGCTCTCCCAAGTAGCCTGGGGGTACCCATACACCACTACTCACTGTGATTGGTCAGTGCCTATTTGTACTAGTTGTTAAAAATGTTGAATATCATCTCCACACCCACCTATTCACTACAACAAAGTAAGTCAGCTGGCCCCATATGCACACCTCATTAGAGATTGCTTTTGTTCAGTTAATGGGGAAAAAAAATCAAGCATGGAATTGGTGTTAATTAGTTAAGCTGGATACAACTAAATCAACTACTTGACTAAATTATTGCACCTCCAAGTTTATGCTTTAGGAAGCAAAGCAACTGCCTGTGACCAAAGCTATTTTCCTGCTGAACAGTGGATGGTACACACTCCAGTCCTCCAATCTGAGGTTACTGCTACACTCTCTGAATTAAGTATCTTTTCCTTCTGATAAAAGGAGACTCACCAAACATCAAACCAACTGCAAATTTTCTAACTTTGGAATAGAGGTGGAGGTTCAAAAGACCAAACACAGGAAGATTTGATTTGGAAAATGTGGTCCGCTCATGTACCTAATTCTTGGAAGATCAAGCATTATCTCCAATTGTAAATTCCAACCACGGCATTGCATGATCTGACTCCCATATAGCACTCCACCTCCTCCCCACTCCTTCTCCTTATTAACTACCGGGCAGTCACAGGTTCCTTTCTGCTCCAGGGCTTACCGGCTGGCTCCTTCCTAGCCTTCCATGACCACACAGCTGCCTCCAAGTTACTTCCCATCACATCTCTCTGTTTATTCACAACACTTAGTGGGAATTGATCTTACCTAGTTAACTGTTTATCACCGGTCTTCCCGATCATGTTACAAGGAATTACACCTGCCTTGTTTACCTGTCTGTCTCCAGTCCTTCAAAAGGGGCCTGGTATATAATAGTGTTGGATAAACGTTTGTGGATGAAGGAGGGAGGGAGAGAAATAAGAAAGGACGGGGAGAGAGAAAGGTAAAGAAGGGTGGGAGAAAAAAGAGGTAAGGAAAGAGGAAAGATAACATGAGTATGAACTAGACACCTGATCTGTATTTAAAGCTGCAGCCAACAAAGGAAAACACCATTGAATCCATTAAATAATACACCAGATGAACAAAATCTGTTGAAAAGCATCTACACCTTCCTAATGCAGGCAGAATTCACTTGGCAGAGAAAGGATGATACCTTGCAGAATCATAAACAAAATGAAAAGCACAAGCAAGTATATCTTCTTTCCAGAATTATGTAAGGCTGACATAAACAGAGCCTCTTAATCCTCTTAGACTATGATTGATTTTTTTAAAGTCTTTAAAATTTGAACACTTGAAGACTAAGTTTGAATGAAATATTTGCAAGGAAGAAGCAGACATGTGTCATGAAATATGTCCCTACCAAACCCCCCCCAAAAAAAAAAATTAAGGGAGAGGAAAATGTATTAATATTTTGAATGAGTTTGGGGATCACCAGCCCAGTGAAATTCCCACTGCTAAAATGAGCCTGACTCTTCACGATCACAAAGTAGTTGAAGAAAGATTCAGATGGGGACAGCAGGAAGCAGAGCTAATTTCTGGGAATTCACATTGCTTCACACATGTACCACTAGAGGCGATTGTATGGCTCTGCTAATGAGACATTGTATTAGCATATTGAATTCTAATTGTTACATCTCTGAACATCCCCTTGCTGGAGAGAAGGAGGGAGAAAATCAAATCTAAAATAAAAACACACTGGATATCTCACCTGCTTGTTGGGACCCCCAGAAATACAGTTGCCCTCCCTGGGGCTGATACATACTTGACAACCCATCATGAAATAATGGCCAGGAAGAGGCTTATTTGCCTGGGTCCTACTGCCTTTGTGGCCAGCAAGATTGTTACTATCCCCAGCTTTATTTCTGATAAATTGCAGGTTTTGACACAGGTATACGGTGGGTCTCAATGGTGTCCATGAGAATAAAAAAAAGAAACCATTTATTTGCCTGTCTGGCCAGCAATGCACTGTCATTCACTTTCCTCATGATCCAGCAAGCATCACCTCATCCAGCAAATCTTTATGTGACTTCCCAGTTCATATTGGGCATCTCCCAATATCCTGTGCTTTTTTTAATTGCTAAAATTGATAAGCATTAATTAAGTTGCTACCGTATGCTATAAACACTGCTGAGCACAGTTCTGGCACAATCTCATTTATTTTGTGCAATCCATGATGTAGATATTACTCTAACCGTTTAGCAGATCAGGAAACTGAGGCTCAAGGAGGTTAAGTAAATTCAGTCAACTTAATACACAGCAGAGACTAAAGAGCTAGGGCTATCTGAAAGCTGAGCCCTGCTTCCTCCTCTGGCATACCTTCCTGGATCCATCAGGCCAGGATGAGGAACCCAGGCATGACTGACTCTTCAGTACTTGTTTCTAAATAATTCTACTCAGGCCCCACACTGGGACAGCACCAATTGTAAGGCACTTTGGTTACTGAGTTGCTTGTCTGTCTCCCTAAGTCAGATTTTCAGATCTTTGGGAATAAAGAATGGGCCTTAGACACTCTTGTAGTCACTATCAGTGTGGAAGGAATGAATAAAAGAAGGAATGAATGAATGAATGAATGAATGAACAAATAGAGCACCTGCCCAAAATGTTAAACCAATGCTTAGATAAAATTGAACAATACTGTCTGAAAATTAGCAGAGAAGAGCGCCAGAGCAGTCCTCGTGGACACAGCCCTGATGTTTCATTCAGCAACATCTATAATTCAAACTCACAATGAGTAAGACAGATGCCCCAATCTACGTGTTCAAATCACGCTAGAGGCGTTGTGGCCCCCACAGCCTGCTGTGGCCTGAAGGCTGCTTCCAGGGGGCTAAGAGCTCCCAGGCCACCCCTACCTCCACCGTTTTATTGGTCTATGACTTGCAGTTTTAGAGTTTAGGAACATTCAGGCCACACTGCCCGCCTTTTCAAAGCCTTTTTTATAGCTGTGGTAGTGTGATGGGTTATTTATTTGGTGCTGTTGTGAAGGAGGGGCTGGGGCGAAAAAGAAAGAAGAAAAATGAAATGTCTTGAAAATAGAAATTGGAAACACATAAAAGTGATGCTGAATGCAGACAATCTATAACATGGATGCTCGGGGATTTCTGAGACCACTGGTGCTGGGCGGGACTACACTCTGTGTCGGGGGAGCACCGACAGCACTCTCTGCAGCTGACTTCCCAAAGAAGAAATTACGCACTACCGTAAATGGGCGCCCACCCCCTCAGTGCAGGGCCATCGAAGAAGAGGGGGCAGAAGCTAACAGCTGGGATCAGGGTGGAGCAAAGGCCATTTTCTCGTTGTTTACAAACAGACTTTACAGTTTTCCCTGGTCTCAGGAAGCAAACCTGCCGACTTCGTTGGCCAGCGCAAGTGGCTTACTTAGCAGGTGACTGCAGGAAGCAGCGATCATGGAGGCGAGAAGTGACACGGGGTGAGGAGGGAGCCTATAAAGCTCTGTCAGTCTAACTATCACTAATCCCATTGGAGACCCTGAGAAACCGTATAGAACACAGCCCAGAGATGCACCTCCAGAGGGGCGAAGGAGCTGGGGGAGTTATTCTCCAGCCCCTGTCTGTCCCTGGTTGAGGGTGCTCCTGGAGTGTGAGTTCCCCAGCTCTGCATGCAGGCTAAGAATGCCCCTGCAGCTGGGCAAGGCTCGGGCAGAGCAGCTCCAGGGTTTGCAGTGAGAAGCTGCCCTAAGGAATAGTGTGCGAGGAGTGAACATGAATGGGACACCAGCAGGGTGTGTGGTAGTCCTGAGCTGTGCTACATATAACTTATGGTGTACTGGGTGCACACACATGAACATAAAATACACATACACGCACGTATCTGCCTGCATAAGTGTTCACGTAAGTGGAAGGAAACAAAAAAAACGTAAGAAATGGCTACCTCTGCATGTATACTAGCATTCATTAACTGATGCCATAAATACTTATGAAGCACCCACTATGTGTTAACCAGCCACTCTTCCAGGAATGGGGATACACTGTGACAAAGCCAAAACAAGGTCCCTAACAACACAGAGCTTACATTTTAGTCCAGAGACAGCAATACATAAATCAACGTTGGAGGTTACGTTTTTCTCAGGATAAATGCTATAAAGAAAACTGAGAGGCAAGGCAAGTTCTAAAGTGAAAGTGAAGTTCTTGCAGAGATCTGACTGATAAAGAACCAGGTAGGTGAAGGTAGGCTGGAGCCTTCCAGGCAGAGGAAATAACACGTGGAATGGCCCGAAGCTAGGAAGAAGCTTATCATCATCTTTATACTTTTATAATGGCAAATTTTCTGCAATGCTTACCTTTTGTTAAAAATGGAGGGGAGAGGGGTGCCTGGGTGGCTCAGTCGGTTGAGCATCTGACTTGAGCTCAGGTCATGATCTCACGGTTCATGAGTTCGAGCCCTACATTAGGTTCTGTGCTGAAAGCTCCAAGCCAGGAGCCTGCTTGGGACTCTGTCTCCCTCTCCCTCTGTTCCTCCCTCACTTGTGCGCTCTCTCTCTCTCTCTCTCTCAAAAATAAACATTTAAAAAGTAAAATGAATAAAATTGGAGGGGAGAATGTAGTAAAACTATGTTTTAAATATTCTTTGAGTGAGAGATAGTAAAATCCAAATGAAGACTTTATTTGTGCTTAGAAATTTGACTGATACAACTCTAAAGCTGGTCATCTCCTGGGAATCAGAAAACCTCCATTAACTTTTCTTAATGGATAGCAAGTCCAGAATCAATCAGTAAGTACTTGTGGTGCTTGCACTGTGTAAAAAGCACTGGGTTTGGGCTCTGGAGAGCACAAAGATGAGCAAGACCGTGAACTGCTGTCATGCTGTCCATGTCTGGTAGGGGAGGAGGGGATCAGAGGAAACCACGTCTGTGATTAGACATTTCATGGTTAGAACCATGACAGAGCACAGATAATGAGCCCTGAGACTAGATCAGGCAGGGGCAAGTTTAGGAAGGCTTTCTCAAGGGGAAGGCATTCGAACTGGGCTGGGAATGAGTGAGCTTGCCATAACCACAGAGCATGTTGCAAGGAAGACACCAGCAAAGCATGCACCAGAACAGGCAGAAGAAAACTGCAGCACTCACTGGGGAACGAGTCATTTAAAGCAGCCAGAGAACCTGGTTTTTAGCATTCAGGAACAGAAAACCAGGTGGGAATGGTGGGTAGAATGGGGTGACAGAAACTTTCGAGCACTGTGAGCAACGATCATTTGGTTTACCAGCCACTCCTCCATGACCCTGCTTCCGATAACAGCGCCCTAATTTCTTTGGGGAGCCACCCGCCCCATCAATGCAATCACAGTCTACGTGGCTGCCTGGAACTGACCACTCACCATCTCTGGTTTCAGAAGAAGGTATGAGACTAAAACCTGGCCAATCAGAGCATCCCATTCCCTTGTTCATAACAATTAGTTAAAGAATAGACGGGTGACCTAACGAGAGACAATGAAATTTAGTTGAAAGATTTGTATGGAATGTTGTTGGGGAAAGAGAAGTCTCTGTGGAACTGCTGAGGGTGTGGATTGTAGCCTCAGGCTGCTGCTGGAAGCCACTCTGTCACTGTGAGAGACAGACTTCCTTAGAATGGGCCTGACCAGGAGGGAAGAGTTGCTGAGAGAGTAGGAATAAGGCATTCTTCTAAAGATAGCTCTCAAGATCCAGCCATAGTGAAAACCAGGTCAACTTTGAGTTTTCCACTGGTGGAAACTAATAAACCACCTTTCTTTTCCTCCTGAGTTAGTTTGCGGTAGACTGCTGTCATTTGTAACCGAAAGCCCTAATGAATCTAGCACACGAAGCACATGACCACACAAACACTCATTCATGGATGTTCACACCACTTTATCCATGAAAGCCAAACACTGAAAACAGCCCAATGTCCATCAACAGGTGAATGGACAAACAGAATGTGGTCTCTTCATAAAAATCCTACTCAGTAACAAAAGGAATAAACCACTGATACACACAACAATAGAGATGAATCTCAGAACACATTGCCCTGAGGAAAGCGACGCAAAATATTCTATGACCCCATTTAGATGAAATTTTAGAAAAATGAATCTAATCTATAGCAACAGAAAGCTAATCAGTGGTTGGCTGAGGCCAGGGGCTTGTGTGGGTATAGTCTGGGAAGGGGAACAAGGGACTTTGAGGGTGATAAAAATATTCTATATCTTGACTGTGTTGTGGTTACATGGGTGAATAAATTTGTCAAAACTCATAGAAATATATTCTTAATGGGTGCATTTTATTGAACATAAACCTTAATTTAGTTTTAAAAAATGGATGCAGGGATGTCTGGGTGGCTCAGCTGGTTAAGTGTCTGACTTCGGCTCAGGTCATGATCTCACAGTTCGTGGGTTCAAGCCCTATGTTGAGCTCTGTGCTGACAGCTCAGAGCCTGGAGCCTGATTCAGACTCTGTGTCTCCCCCTCTCTCTGCCCCTTCTCTTCTCTCACTCTGTCTCTCTCTCAAAAATAAATAAACACTTAAAAAAATGGATGCAAAGTAAAAACATTTTCAGGCAAAATATATGCACCAGTTTAAAGTCTTAATATTATTTTACAGGAAAGGAGGAGCCAGTGAAGATTTTTGACATGAGGGCTCCCCTACTCAGAGCTGTTTTTCATGAGGTCCATATGTTGTCAGAGTTCATAATATAGTGAGTAACAGCTTAGGTATCTGGGCAGAACCCTCCAGATTCAAACTGCAGATACATACCTATATTAGGTGTATGACTTTGGGTTTATTACATAACTAGTCTGCGCTTCAGCTGTTTGTTTTGTTTTGTTTTGTTTTCATTTTTAAAATGTGGATTACAACAACACACACCCCAGCGGGCCATCTCAAAGACTGGATGACAATGCATGTGAAACAGTCAGGGGAGAATAATAATAGGCACTCAGAAACGTTAAGGGTATTAGTAATCATGATGGAAGCATCCACTGGACGGGGGAGAGATATTGACAAAGGGACCACGTGGTGTGTCTAAGAAAAATAGGATGTTGAACTGGGGAGACACCCAGGAGAAGGAAATGGATATGTGGACTTGAGAAATATTTCAGAGGTAGAGTCAACAGGATTTGGCAACTAGTAGATGGTCATGAAGAGGAAGAAATAAAAAATTACCCAGAACTTTCTAACTTTGGAGGCTGAGGGGATGTTAACACTATTAGCTGGGGCGAGGGAAAAAAACAGGAAGAGGAACTGAGTCACGGTAAAGCTAAAGAGCGGGGCTGGGCTGCTCACAAGACAGGAAGTTGGAGATGTCCAGTACCGTTGGGAATAACACTGCACTTGTCCTTGGAATCCTCAGTGAGGGAAAAACAAACAAACACAACCCTGCCACCCTAAGGAGAAGCAAACCATTTTGCTTCTTATTGTAGTTTTAGAGATCGGATTAGTGTTCTGAATAGCGACCGTTAGGGATAATCATTACATATGGAGAAAATAAGGTGTGATGTGTTGGGAAGTCATACCAGAAGGCAGTTAAAATGTATCCTGTCTGCAACACCGTCAGTGAAATCTCGCATGAGGGCAAAGAGGAGGGAGACTCAAAACAAGATGAGAAGATGTGCTGTTCCGACAGCTGCTTTCTCTAGTTGGTTGCAGAATTCTAGGACAGGACTTAATATCTCAGAATCTGAGACATGATTAAGTTTAACCCACAATCTTCGATTCTTAATTCCTAGGGATATATACACAGACTATCCTCAATTACTAGTTCTGATTTCTATAATGACAGCTTCCTTAAAACACTGAAGTTTGCGGGGCGCCTGGGTGGCTCAGTCGGTTGAGCGTCCGACTTCGGCTCCGGTCATGATCACCGGCTCATGAGTTCGAGCCCCGCATCGGGCTCTGGCTACCAGCTCGGAGCCTGGAGCCTGCTTCGGATTCTGGGTCTCCTTCTCTCTCTGTCTCTCCCTTGCTCATGCCCTGTCTCTCTCTGTCTCTCAAAAACTGAATAAAAGTTTTAAAAAAATTTAAAAAAAACAATGAAGTTTGAGTTGATTATTTGAAAGAACAAATTAACGTCCACTTATTCACTGCAAATCTTCATTGGTGGGGTGCTTCAGGGATTTCTGGCACAAAGTGTTGGGGACATTTCACTTGTGATAGTGATTCTCAGCTTGTCCTATAGAAGAATATTCTCTCATGAGATGTTCTGTGAACAAAAGGGTTCCATGATTTGCAAACTGCTGCACACTCTCCCTTCTAGGAAATTCAGGATGTGAATTTACATATTAAAGTCTCTGAGAAGTCCTGAAGGAAAAAAAAAATAATTTCATTTTGTTTAACCTAAGTGTCCCCCAATCTGTTCAGCCATATGTATCTTTGATTGTATAACACTGCCAACATCCTGAGGAACTAATATCCATAAAGTATACTTTGGGTAACCCTAGAAAAGGCTATCCTTCTAAAGTAAGCCAACTTCTAGAATAAGCCAGTGTTAGTCAATTTGGAAAAAGTGAACACAACTTTCTGTCTGACAACTTGCAGGCAAGTGCCCAGGCAACTAATTGGCTGATTCATTTTATTTCCCTTTTCCAGAGGACTACTGAGATATTGAGTTAGTACCACCTCTATGGGCCTGCACAAGCTATATTATTTACTGTTCTATTATTTACTACACTGGATATTATTTGCCAACAGTTAAATGACACTTGGCATAGATAAGAGAATATGTTAATATTCTGCTATGTTTGTTCTATGAAATTATTTAGGGTTATGGGTAGGAAAAGGAAAAACACTAAAAGCTGTACTTGTATAAAGACACAAAACGTCTTAAGTATAAAGACACAAAATGTGCATAATGATCAACATTTTGTATTTAAAAAATTGCTCTAATCACCACAGAGATGTGTTTTTACTTTTGTTAATGCATATTCTTCGAAAGAGAGAGAGAGCATGAGCAGGGGAGGGGCAGAGAGAGAGAGAGAGCATGAGCAGGGGAGGGGCAGAGAGAGAGAGAAACACAGAACCTGAAGCAGGCTGCAGGCTCTGAACTGTCAGCACAGAGTCTGATTCCAGGCTCAAACTCACAAACCACAAGATCATGACCTGAGCCAAAGTCAGATGCTTAACCTACTGAGCCACCCAGGCACCCCACAAAAACTTGTTCTCAACACATTCTCTCAATCACCATTTGTAAGAGATTCTGAGGCTAGAGGAAACCTCTCTGGAAGGCAGAGCTAAGAAACACATCACAGGTGGCTGTGCTATGAAGTGGAGACTGGGACCTGGGAATCAATTGCCTCACCTTCTGAACCCTTGAAATCAGCCTCATCTCAATCTGTCAGTGGGTAGAAATTAACATGTTTGGATGGTTTCCCTTCTACCTGCACAGTGTGTGTTCTCAGGAGGGTGGAGCAGACCACTCCCCTCATGAAAGTGGTCCTCCTGAAGTGTAGTCCCCGGATGCAGTGGACACGAGCAGCTGTTTTCAACAGGGCAACCTAGGTAAATGTCAGTGGCTCTTTCAGTCCCCGCCATAGCCCCACCCCAGTTTCTTAAAGTCATTTCACATCTCTCCCCATATGAAAAGGGAAGATATTAGTAATATCTACCTTCAACAGCCAGAGTGTCATGAGGATCAAATAAAACAACAGATGTGAATGGGTTTTGTAATAGAACATGATAAATTATTAGTACTATGAAAATTTTCTTCCCTCTTAATCGAATGGTTGGCAAACTACGGCCCATAGATCAAACCTGTCCTGCAGCCTATTTTTGTGCAGCCTAAAGGTAGGAAGTCTTTTTATGTTTTCAAAGGATTATTAAAAGAAAAAGCAGAAGAAACCAAAAAAAAAGGAAGAAAAAGAAAAGGGGACAAGAATATGTAGCAGAAAAAAAAGAATATGTAGCAGAGCCAACAGTTAACCTACAAAACCTAAAATATTTACTATCTATCCCTTTACAGAAAATATTTGTGGATCCCTGTCTTAAAAAAGAGAACCTATTTCTTGTCTTCATGCAGTAGATCACAAAAATGGCCCCAGTGCTTCACCACTCCCTGTGCTATGTAACTATTCAGTGCCCTTCCACTTTGACCCTGGCCCCATGCTTGGCCAATGGAATGCTTGCCAAACAGGCTTGAAAACAACCAGTAGGATTGATATAACTCCCTCTTGTGCCTCAGCCATTACTCTGGAACATGCCTGAGCTACTCTGGTACAAGACAGGAGTATCATGGGGCAAAGCCACATCACCTCAGTCATCACAGCTGAGGCCAGCAGAGATGAGTCAACAGTCAGCTGACTCCCAGACATGTGAGCAAGCTCAGCCAAGACCAGCAGAGTCACCTACCTAACAGATGACCCTGTATGCATGGGCAATAAATTTGACCTGTGGTATGCTACCAAGATTTTGTATGTATTTTCTTCCTTCCCTCCTTTCCACCACCACTTACACAGGATGCCTAAGAAGACAAGAGTCCTCTCGCTAGAATTCTTAGTGTTCCCTAAGAGCAAAGTTATCCCTACAAGTTCCTATCTTTGCTTCTGGATTCAAACATATGTTTGAAATCCATGGACCCTCCACACCTGGCAGAGAACGCTCAGGAGGGCAGAGATGGCATAGAGAGCTCTCATTCCTACCCATGCACCGTTCTTCTAGATGCTGGACATGGTATTACCCATCCTGCATCACTGGGTAAAACCTGCCTGTCCAAGCTGAACTCCATGAACTTCGTTCATTCATTCATTCATTCATTCAAAAGCATTTCTCTATAGCTCCTATGTGGCAAGCGCTGTGCTAACACCGGCATACAGCCCTCATCTCAAGGAGCATGTCTGTGGGGAAGGTCATGACTTCCAGTCATTTCTTGTTCATCAGCAGTGGTGGAGTGCCAGCAGATAATGTAGCTCCATAATTTATTATAACCTATTCTCAGTTGTGCAAATACAGATTCTGTATATTCAAAACCATTTTGGCTATGTTTAGCATGAAAAATTCAAACACACACACACACACACACACACACACACACACACACCAAAAATGCCTTGGCCCCTTTAAAGGTAGTGAAATGGTATTGGAGGACAATCTAGAGTGAGAGAGATAAAGTCTCATCATGTTCTCTGCAGGGAAATGTCTCTGTCTCCAGCACCTGGAAGCATGGATGAACTGTTCTGAGAGTTAACTTGGCTTGAACCACCTTAGAACTGAAACATGAATGTACAATTTGTTTTTGATGAAATAGAGTGATGGCATTAAAATGTCCACAAATTCTTTGAAACTTCTTTCTCAAGAAGTGGGACTTAATTTCTTTCCCCTTACATGTGGTGTTGGACTTAGTGATTTGCTTCTAATGAATAGAATGTGGTAAAAGTGATGGTGTGTGACATCCAAGATTAGGACATAAAAGACATTCTGGCTCCTTCCTTGCTCTGGGATTCATCTCTGGAATATCTCACTCTGGAAGGCCAGTTTCCATGTTGTGTAGACATAACTAGCAGTCCTGTGGGAAAGCTAGGTGGTAAGGAGGTGAGGCTTCCTGCCAAAAGTCATCTGAAGGCACCATGGAAGCAGATCTCCTAGCTTCACTCAAGTCTTCAGATGAGACTGCAGCCGCAACTGATTATGACGCTAATGTTATGAAAGACTCTGAATAAGAACCACCTAGCTTCTGAATCAGAAGCTGTTCAAAAGATAATAAATATGTTTTAAGCCACTGGGTTTCGGGGCAATTTTTATGCAACAATAGATAATTAGTACACATAGATAGCATTAAGTGGTTGAAACCAGCCATAGCTGACCTAATTGACCTGATAACAAAGAAATAACAATAGGACATGAATGGGAAAGCCTGCTTTCCTTCACAGGAGCCTACAGTTCTCTGGCAAAGTGGCTATGGGAGTTCTCATTTTATTGCAACCACCTGCATGAATGGGTATGTTTTTACACATTTGTTGCTATCAAATCCAGAAGTGCAGAAATTGACTAGATGTTAAAGATGATATCCCTGTTACCATGTCAAAGATCTCACGAGTACTAAGATTCCTTACATTTGAGAAACCACAGTATTCCCATTAATTTTTACTTTTGAACAGAATTAAGGTTTTCTTTTTGTTTAACTTGCATAGTTTATGTTTTCTAATATTTTTTAGAAAAAAAGCCCTTGATTTTCTATCTGAAAAAAAATCTGGAATGAGTGACACTTTTTCTTCAGTAAATATTTTTTTTACTCTATGATGCAAATGGAAGGAATCAATCTCAAATTCAACACAACAGACTGTACGCAGAATGTTTTGTAAATGATTACATCACTTCTTTTCTGACTAGAGAGCAGTTCAGAAATTTCATCAGAGTCTCAAAAGGATCTGTCATCACCAAAGGACTGACAATCACAAACCCATGAGTTTTCCCCTGTCAATCCAAACTCTTTCACAGAGAGTAGATGTCACCTGTATTTCAGGTTTGAGGGGGAGGAAAGAAACTCCCAGAGAAGTGTTAGAAAGGCTCAGTGTTGTGGAAAGAATTGACAAATGTGTGTAGATAAAAAATATATTTGGCAGGCTAGTAGATTTGGAACATTTATCTGCAAGGCTGCCTTAACTGGGTTATGGTTGATTTAACTCTGTGTTTAATGTCACCCAATATCTGGTATATAATCTGTTAAAAATTAAATGTACTCTCTCATAAATCCAAAAGTTACTCAGCTAAATTCTGTCAGGCTGCGTGCGTAGCATTGCGCCCTCATCCAAAGAACAATGCACTGAGGAAAAGTTGAGGGAACTGTAAATGTTTGATGTATTGACAGATTACAGAAGTATGCTAGCAACTGAGAAAGACTAAAAGAGAAAATAAAAATGAATGGCTCAGGGGAGCCTGGGTGGCTCAGTTGGTTGAGCGACTTACATCAGCTCAGGTCATTATCTGGTGGTGCAGTTTGATCCCCACATTGGATTCTCTGTCTCCTTCTCTCTCAGCCCCTCCCCCACCCCATGGTTTCTCTCTCTCTCTCTCTCTCTCTCTCTCTCTCTCTCTCTCTCTCTTTCTCCCTCTCTCTCTCTCTCTTAAAAAATATGTATAAATGTTTAAAAAAATTTTAATCAATGGCTCATATGCACCATTCCTCCTATTAAGCCCATGACAGACATCACCAATCAATCACAGAACTCTTTTCCAGTAAGCCCAGCTATGGCTCCAGAATCTTCTTTCCTACATATACCAGGCAGCCACTACAACTCAGTCTGACCCAACTTGTGAGATACATGAAGACTGTTTGCCTGAATTCATTGATTCAGAGGACCCCAAAACACTAAGCAGACACTAAAAGCATTGAGGACATTGGGATATTATACAGGTTATAAGAAAGCAAACACTGCTAACACACATTTAGGAAGGGGTAGAGTCTATGGCAAATAAATAGGAAGAAGATACGGCTTCAGCTTCTCCAGCAAGAAGGGAAGAGAAAGCATATATCAAATACCTCTGCGAGACCAACATGCATGTTATTTGGATAATCTGTAATGGCTGCCATGGCACATTTGGTTACAGACTGATGGGGAAATGCCTGCTCTTTAACTGGCAGGTCTCTGATAAAGTGCAGCAAAATAAAAGTCATAAAACCTATGCTCACACAACACGGTCCTAACCACTTCAGCCTTGATTTCTGAAGTCTCAGCACTCTGGGAAGCTAAGGCCATATACTTGAGAAATCTACTCTCCGTCCCACAAGTCGGGTTTTTTTCCATTGCTGTCTAAGAGCTGAATGATGGGTTACAGCAGCCATTCAACGAGGCAAGTCCAAAATGGAGAAGTGATTCTAACGCCCGTATCTCCTGCACCTTCCATATTTCATCCATCACCGTGTCATGTGGTATTTACCTCCTGAGTGACTCAAAATGCCATCTACCTCCTTCCATATCTACTGCGGTCACCCTAGGCCAAACCTCCATCTTACCTGAATATCACAATAGCCCCAAGCTAGTTTTCTCCAATCCATTCCCTACGCTCCAACTGGAGAGATCTTAGAGAAAGACAAGTCCTTTTCTAAAAATGCCACTTCCCTGACTACCCTTCATGGACTCCCCGCTCCCCTGGGGCATGGGGTCTGGAATGTACAGCATGGTCTACAGGCCCCCAGGGTCTGGACCTGCCTGCCAGTGCCCCTTCAAGCTCCAGCATACTGAGGTGTTTCCAGTTCTAAGAACACACAACACCTCCTTCAGCCACAAGGACTTTGCACATGCTGTTCCCTCTGCCTTGGGATACTTAACTATCTCATTCTCCACACACCCCTTCTACATACACACATGACCTATCCAATCTTAGCTCGAGTCACCTCATCAGAGAACGCTTCCCTCCCTGATTACTCAGTTATCAGCATCTATTATGCTAAGAATACCCAAAACCCCTGCCTTATAGCAACTTCTCCTTTCTAGAACATACCCTAGCCGTACATCCCGTACACACACG
Organism: Neofelis nebulosa; assembly: GCF_028018385.1. Classification (NCBI taxonomy): domain Eukaryota; kingdom Metazoa; phylum Chordata; class Mammalia; order Carnivora; family Felidae; genus Neofelis; species Neofelis nebulosa. Next base: position 56,436,084 of record NC_080798.1, on the reverse strand, counting down.
GGTAATGGCACCTTCCCCCTCTCCCTCTTGTATCCCCAGGGCATGCTCACTGTAAACCCTCAAAGGATATTTTTTGAATGAATGAGAGAAGAAATGAATAATACTACTAGTTCACTCATGCAGCAGGCCCTTATTTAAATATGAAATTCTTCCAAAGAACAGAAATATTTGTGGAATGTGGGGCATGGCAGTGGGAAAATTCACAGAAGAGCTAAGTATTGAGAGGTTTGGGGAGAAGGTTGAGAATGGGCCTGGGAGGAGGCGGGGGAGGGGAGATTCAGTTTAATAGTCTTAATATAATCATAGCATAAATAAAGTTGAGATAAAACAGCCTCCTTTTCATGCCTGCAAGCCATTGATTCAGCTAAAAAGGCAATTACCCAAGAAGAATATGAATATTGTCTATCACACTGACACAGAAAAAAGTGCTGAATGTTGCAATGAGAGTGAACAGTCCATAAAAAACTTGGGGCAGCAAAATACCAAAGTCTGCCTGCCACATTTTATTATAAGTAGTTCAAATAACTCTGTTCAATCTAATCTGCTTGGAGTCAAACACTATTTTTTATTGTGAGGCGGAAGGCTGAGACATTTTCTATAAAGGTAGCCATAACTGGTAGTTGTCACATAACTTCTCTACATAAACAGCTCTATGTACGTACGAATAGATTAATTGGAGGGAAGCACCTATTAAATACCAGGCACTGAATTTTTATGATTATATTGTATAAGTGTATGATTAATTTTATTTTTATTTTTACCCAGATGTGCAAGTTGACATTCAGAGTTTGTTTAAATTACTTGCTCAGGGCCATGTCCTTAGTAAATAAATTCCAGTGTTTCAATCCAGTTCTCCCTATACCTTGCTGTGTCCCTGAGTGTTAGAGATGAGGAGTTTGAACCAAGAAACTAAATAAGACTATTCAGGGATGGCAGAATCCAAGAGTTCCATGAACTCTTAGTGGAGGCTTAGTGGCAGCACCTCAGATCAATACCACAAAACAAATGTCTTTTCCTACTCCTGCCTTTCCATGAAATATGCCGAAAATGGCAGTAACTCAAATAAATATTGGAATGTAATTATGCCTTTTAACACATGGCAGTGTGCAAAGCAGCCTTCATTAATGAATTATTGACAGCAAAGATCTTTTTGATGTGGCCCTGCATATTGGTATGTTTATATAGTTGTCTGCTTGGACATCCTTGCAGAGTGTTCAATGCAGGAAGATTCACTCCCCTTTATGTTCCATCATCAATGCTGAGATGGGTGCCTACAAGTTTAGAGCTTGCCTGCACTCATTCTGGGCCTTACTCATCATTCACCTCTGCACCTGACCCCTTGTATCTTCCCATGTTGCTGAAAATTACCACAAATTTAAAACAACACAATTTTTTTTTATAGTTCTGGAGGTCAGAAGTCCAAAGCCAGTCTTACAGGGCTAAAACCAAGGGATTGGCAGGGCTGATTTCTTCTGGAGTCTCCAGGGGAGGATCTGTTCCTGTCTATTTCAGCTTCTAGAAACTTCTCAGATCTGTTGGATTGTGGCCACATCAACTTGAACCTCTACTTCTATCATCATATCTGCTTCTCCAACTCTGGTCTCCTGCTTCCCTCTCATAAGGATCCTTATGATTATGTGGGACCACCTGGATAATCCAGGATAATCTCCTCATTGTGAAAAAATCACATCTGTGAAATCTCTTTTACCATATAAAGTAGTATTTATAGGTTCTAGGAATTAGGAGGACCCGGTCATGTTGGGGGCCATTATTCAGCCACCTGCCCGCCTACAACCACCTTCCCCATGGTCAAAGAAACCCTTTCTAAACAATCAAACAGATGTTGTCACATCCCTTGTCCAAACTTGCTGATGGCTTCCCATTGCATGGGAACAAACCTTACCCCCTAAACCCTGCAGGAGCCGCCTCCCTCTGGCCTCTCTGGCCTGCCCTGCAACTCTGCCCTGGATCGTTGGCACTGGCTGTCCAGGAGCCCCTGGCCCTTTTCAGCCCTGGGGTTTTTGCATTTTTCTTTCTTCTGCACGGGCATGGATTCTCCACAGGATCCCATCAAGATCTTGCCTGAGGGTCAGGGCCTCAGCAGGCCATTCTGCCAGCCCTCTCCATCATGGAAACCAGCTCTAAGACAGAGAGCTGCCTGCAGAAGGATTTTGATAACTATTCCCTGGAGATATCTAATAAGGAGGGGAGGAACGCAGGGCTGGGGAAAGGGACAAGAAAGCCACAATGAGATGGCACCTGAAGCCTCTGGGTATCTAACAGGGAGTTCTGACCTGACGGCCCTCCAGGTTGTCTTAAACCAAGGCAAGAACCTGGGTCATGGGCCATAAGCTTCCCCCCAACCCCACACCCATGACAAGAGCTTAGCCCTGAACAAGGCAATGACTGAGAGCAATGACCAAGAGATGTAGCCATGAACTGTCAGCAGACAAGATTCCTGCAGTTAAGGAAATGGGTGGTTGGAGCCTGAAAAGGGATCTGGGCAGAGTATGGCAGGATCTTCCACACCACCTGGAGTAGTGTTCCTCAAAGTGGGGCCCCAGGTGACAAGGCCCCAGCAGCAGCAGCATCCTCTGGGAACCTGTTAGAAATGCAAATTCTCAGGCTTCTTGAACCAGAAATGATGTGGGTGCTGCCAGCAACCTGGCTTATAATGAAGGATTCTGATACATGTTGAATTTTGAGAACCACTGATCTACATAAAGCATGCTCATTTCCCTTCATTAATACTTTTCACAATCTGCGAATAGCTCCACTCCTTGCCCGTTGTGTGGCCTTAAGCAAGTAACTGAATCTTCTGTGCTTCAGTTTTGTCCTCTGGATTTTTTATTATGCTTTGTGTTACTGCATTAGATTTCATTTGACCTCCCATATACAGCACTGTAAGGTTTTATTTGTAAATTATTTTGGGGGGCACCTGGCGCATAGTAAATTCTGTAAGAGTGTGTGCAAAGTAAATGCTTTGTTCTCTCTTCCCCAGCTCCGTGACAGTCAGACCTTGTGTGTTTGGTTGACTGTTTTATGCTCAGGGCCCAACACAGTGCCTGGCCTGGGGTCACTACATAAATGGATCCAAAGCCCCCACTCTCCCTTACATCTCCCTCACCAACTCTCCTTCTACTCTTTATGTGTCTTTATAGAAATTGGGTTGGGGCGCCTGAGGGTTCAGTCAGTTAAGCATCCGACTCTTAATTTCAGCTCAGATCATGATCTCACAATCATGGGATTGAGCCCTTCGTCAGGCTCTGCACTGACAGCGTGGAGGCTGCTCGGGATTCTTTCCCTCCCTCCCTCCCTCCCTCTCTCTCTCTCTCTCTCTGCCCTTCTCCCCAACTCATTCTCTCTCTCTCTCTCTCTCTCAAAAATAAGTAAACATTAAGGAAAAAAAAAAAGTAACTGGCTTCTCAGCCTTCACCTTTCCAAGTAGATGATTCTTTATTTGCCACATGCAACTAAGCCACTGCCCCTCATTCCTGACTCTGCTCCTGTCAGATGACCCATGACGTGACATGAAGGTACAGGGAAGTCAGTGACCATAGCTGGGGCCAGCTTCAGTCAGCTAGTACCCCTAGCTCTGTGGACAGAGTGTGCCACACCCAAGCACAATGCAGGTTTGGACAGGCATAAGAATGCTGAGCCACGGACAGACATTTCTTTTCCTTATTCCTAAATGGTGGTGGGCATTTAGGCTTCCATAACACATTGGCTCTGGATTATCAATGTGGACAAAACAGCTATCTGTATGAAAGGCTCTTGGGATAGATTCCATGAGCTGAATTCTACCCAGGAGGTTATGTTGGGGCACCATGTATTTTCATTCTAGAATATTTTAGATGAATCTATAAATGATCTGGAAAACCAGGCCTAGTATCATTCCACAGGGAATACTATTCTTAGATGTTAATTTTTTTTTAATTTGGGGGGTTTTTATGTGTTATTCTTGTGTCTAAGCCAAATTCCTCATCTATAACGAAATCTTAAAATACCAACTAAATATTAAAAAACAAGAACACTTTAGGGTGGACACATCTCCAAAACTTGTTGGAAGCCTACATGGTGAACACCCACTGGTTCTGCACTGTTCCTCTGCATATGTACTCCCCCAACCCCACCCAGGGGCTGATCGGTTCTTAGTCAGGGGAGACACTGGGACAGGAGACATTATTGTCTCTTTTTCAGACATTGTGTTTGCTTCAGCTGTGGCTTGTCTGCTCTTTGGAACAGACAGCCCAGACTGTCCAGCATGTTAATTGTGAGGCATGGTGCTCCAAGGACAGTAGTTCCATTACAGAGCTTATAGAAATGGGAGGGGCTGTGCACATCCTCAATCCTGGCGTATGTTAAATATTAAGGCATCCACCACACTAGTCGTTTGTAGTAACAGCCGAGACAACCATCTTCAAGAGTAGAGCAAATGAGACTGTGACAAGGAAGTGACAGAAGTCACTTCTGTGATCCATAGGACTTTACACCAGGTGGCCTCAAAGATACATTCTAATTCCAAGATGCATTTCTGAAGAGCTTTGAAAACAAATAAAGCAACCAACACTATGTAGAAGGAGACGACTAAACTGATGATACGACTGATTGTCATAGAAATGAACCAAAGTGATGAAATAGGCTTTCTAGGAGAGGGGATGGATGGGATAGCTAGCCAACAATTTATTCCTGAAGTAAATTTTTAATAGCAGTGACTCACACCCGCAGAAAAAGCCATTCTCATTGGAACCTGTGTGGGCCCATCTCTAATTCAGATATTCTTTCAAACCTACCAGGTAATGGCAGCTGAACAGTTTGACACACTGGTTTTATCTTTAAAAAAAAAAATGTCTGTGTGTAGACACGTTAGAGGAATAAACCTAACTAAATATATAAAGCCGACTAGGATGCACCCATTACTTTATGCACATTATTCTCTTTATGCACATACACCTAGCAGGTGAGGAAGATGGCTGACCCAGTTCTTAAGCCAAAGCGTACAATCCCAAAAGGATAAAAATCCAGGTGTGCTGGTGCTCAGTGGTGCCTGACTCTGTGTGTTCTCGGGCACTGACCATGTCAGGGAGGCTGGGCCACAGCCCTCGCTCCCTCTCATCTTGGTGCAGACACAGGCTTCCCTTCTCCAAGAAGCAAATGGCCAAGTGTTCATCCTGGTCCCTTTTCCTTCAGTTGTTTGGTTATCAAACCACCACCCTGGCCTCTCCAGTCTTCTTAGGATATTTCACTGTATTTAAAAAAAAAAAAATTTAACATTTATTTATTTTTGAGAGACAGAGAGAGACAGAGCATGAGTAGGGGGGGGGGGGCAGACAGCAAGAAGGAGACACAGAATCGGAAGCAGGCTGCAGGCTCTGAGCAAGCTGTCGGCACAGAGCCTGAGGCGGGGCTTGAACCCACAAACTGTGAGATCATGACCTGAGCTAAAGTCGGATGCTCAACTGACTTAGCCACCCAGGTGTCCCCACTGTATTTTTTTATTGTAAATATTGCAAACATATAAAAAATAAAGCAAATAATTGGGGAAGACTCACTTGCATTATCCTTGAATCCTTATTTTCCTCTTGCAGACACTGACAGAAACATCTCAAAATGGTTTACAAGACACTCACATCCAACGAATGATGTTTTAATTATTAGTCTTTAAACTATGTTGTCATGATTGATGTTTAATTCAATACATATTTGTGAGTCCCCACCAGATGCCCAGCTCAGGAAGTGCAACCAAGAAAACACAGACTCTCCTTTGATGAACTTCAGAGTCTGCAGTAGTAATAAAGACCAATGCTGGATTTCTGACGGTTATTTAATGATTGAGTTATTTAGTTGTTATTTAATTCTGTACACAAACATCCCTGTGATCGTGGGTCCCTTTTACAGGTGAAAAGGCAGAAGCTCAGAGAGGTTTAAAAAACGTGCGTTAAGTTACATGGTTCATCTTCACTTAGGACATTTGTGTGTTCAAGTGCTTGGTTTTAAGGAACAGATGTTCCCAGATAGGTGTGGAGCCCAGCAGCAGATCCAGAACGCAGCCTGCAGGTAGTAGTTACTGATAGGTGGCACCCGTGTTGGACAAGAGGACCCCTGGCTTATCTACATGAAGCCAGAGCCAAGCGACTGGCTGCTGTTCTGCACTCTAAAGATTCCAGGCAGAAGCCCCAGTTATGCACGGCTCCACGGAAAGCCAAAGCCACAAATACTGGTCTCATTTATGCACTTGGACCATTTCTATGATACAGGTCTGCAAACACTGAGGGCCCACATCCCTCGTTGCAATACTGCAGTGTTGAGATGAACAGGTGAATATCAACCCCATCCCAGGCACGTGTGTCTAGGGGATGCCTGTCAGGCAGCCCAACGCTCAGCACCCATGACCACTGGTCCTGGCTCTGCTTCTGCCCTGAAGATGGCCAGTTTGAACAGAGGCCCCCCTCGGGCCACCAGTTTAAAATGCACAGTTTTGATGGAGTGAGACCAAAAGAGAAAGCAACCGTATTGTAAATGATCTCTTTATCCTCCATAGACCAGTACGCTTGGCCCCCTGCTTATACCACTTGGTTTTTCTCTTAAGTTTGGAATAAAGTACAATAAAGTCTCACAGCACATGCCCCAAAGGCTAAGGATGTGGTTACTTTTTCTGCCAAACCTTGCTTTCTCCTTTACACCCCTTGCTTCATGCTGTCCGGGGGTGCTGACCTCTCCCTGGCATCAGCTTTAAAGCAAGGACCTATCCTGAGAGGGGACCTGGCCTGTCTGCTGACCGGCACCCCTGACACTATAATATATAAAAGCCAGGCCCCCTCCTCTCTCTCCCCAGCTGCACAATCTTTGAAGCAGATCCCTACACGTGTGAAGGGAAAATAGCTGCAGCCTTCCCCGTACATGATGTCTTCATCTAATTAAGCAAGAACTTATTAATACTGAGCTCCCATTTCTTACCCTTTGATGAAAAATAGAGAATCCCCTGGTAGCTTCTCTCCATAAGTGGGATCCAGGGAGGAAATGTCTTGGTGTAGTTTGAACAAGCAATTGTCTGCCCTGAATCGTTCCAAATGTGGGGCAGTTATGGTCCGAGATACGGCCAGTATTTGAAATAATTACTAAAATAAACTCCCATTTGTTACCGCACTTCTCAGTCAGTCTGTTTTCCCCAGGGCATCAGTGACATTCTGGGTCTTCACCACAAGGAGGAAAAGTGTGCTGGGTGCTGGGATCTTTCCCACAGGTCATCACGTGGAATCATAATCATCACTTGAGGAAACAAATGTTCTTACTTTTAGATCTGAAAAACTGAAGCTCTGCCCAGGGTCCCTTAGCAAGTAAATGACACGTCTGGTTGATTCCCAGACCATTCTCTGATCCACACATCATACTGCCACTTCTGGGAAAAACAGACGGGAAGCCTGCATTCCTCAGGCCTCCTCCCATAATCTCTGCCCACCCGAGCTAATACCCAAATATGTGCTAAGATTCTCTGCATTTATAAGTGAGTCAATCCTGAGGAATCCAGCGATCTATTTATTCTGTTCCTCTCAGTGTCCTCTGCAGGACTGGCAGGGAAAAGCTCCAAGATCTTCCCCAACTAAGGTGAGTACATGTCCCACTTTTCCCAGGAAGGTTCCAGCTGAGTGTAACTGCCTCAGTATAATTATTAATAGCAGCTCCCTTTGCTGTTAAGGGGATCCTGATTTGAACCAGAAATTCCACGGTCACTCTCTCCAGGACCCACATACACCAAACACATGTTCTTGGCAAATGATAACCCTCAATGCTGATGATTAAGTTAATTATGCATTACCCGAATCTCTGAGAAGGGCATGGAAAGGAGGGGCCTAGGGTCATTATCATTTCCTTTTGCAGTGAGCAGGAAAATGCTAACTCTCATTCATTAAGGATAACATGGAAGAGAGATATGCTCTTTCCACCTTATTACTCAGCCCTCTCTGCAAAGGCACCAGGCCTGTTTGTCATGACCTGACTCCCACAGGGCACCATGATATCTAAGTGGGGACAATTCATAAGAGGTGTGCCTGAAAAACACTCATCAAAAAGTTTGTTGGGGAGCCTGGGTGGTTCTGTCGGTTGAGCGTCTGACTCTTGGTTTCAGCTCAGGTCATGATTTCGCAGTTCTGAGCTCGAGCCCCATGCTGGGCTCTGCACGGGCAGTGTGGAGCCTGCTTGGGATTTTCTCTCTCTTCCTCCCTCTTGACCCCTCCTCTTCTCACTCTCTCTGTCTCTCTCAAAATAAATAAATAAGCTTAAAATTTTTTTAAAGCTTGTTTGTATATAAAACTAAGGTTCTGTTTGAAGAACTCTGAAATGTCACCTACATGGTAAACATTCTAGAATTCTAGAAATGGTCAAACTTCTTCATAGAACCCAAGAACTGAGCATAAAATCACACAATCAAAGCTACGGCTTGCCTGAGCCAAGCCTGGTTGAACACCCACTGGCCTCCTCACAGCCTGAGAAGCCTGTTTCATATACAAAAGCTCACACACCAGGACCTGTCCCTGCACACACATATGTACACAGAGGGACATGCACATACAAATGCACACACACATTTATACATGTGCAAACACATCTTTGTCAGTTACTAACAGTTCTTGACCCAGGTGTCACTTTTTACGGTGTAGACATGATCTCATAGTCTTTCAATAAAACAGAGGCTTTTTTTTTTCATTGGATCATTGCTCCAAAATAGAACTTGCCTGCCAATGGCTGTGCTCTAAATTACTTACAAGTTTGCTGGGTAAACACACAAAACACACATGTTGCTTTGTAATAGGTGATGTACCCTTTGTCTTAAGTTTCACCCAGCTCAGCTAAATTTGCCAGACTCCAGTATATTACATGATAAACAGTTGAATTTAGCCACTGTCAAGCCACTTTTTAAATGTGATTTTTTTTTCTCAAAGAACACACACGTTATTTGTCTTCTACTCTTATCCTCCTCAACTCTGAGAAGGAGGCTATGGCCTTAGGAAAGCAGAACTTAAGTCAGGGACTGAGGTCTGGCTCTGAGTTCAGGTTCATGGTGCACCTAAAAGTCATGTTTGTAAAGGATAATCCCCAAAGTGGTGCATCTTCTCTGCCTTTCCCTTTTATGCCAAAGCACTAATAATTTGGAAAAGGGGTCAAAAACAATTATAAATAATTCTGTTTTCTATAACCAAATTAGACTCCAGATAGGACCGATCTGGAGGATCTGTATTTTTCAAGGAAATATTTTGGGAAGAGTCCTTATATACTGAGGCAACTCCCCAAGTCTTGACTTCATTGCATATACATTAACCTGAGATAGTGAGCATGTGGTATACATGATGAAACTTCTACACCTATGCCTGTGGCAGACATCACTCATCAACTGCAGCACACCTTCCTGATGAGCTTCAGAAATACAGAGATCTAGGCAGCCTCTACATGACAGCTGACTCACAAAATGAAAATTGGTTGCTATCCCAGATAGAGACGCATCATTATAGCTAAGGGACCAATGACCCAGAGACATTCCTATCTGGCCCCAATGGGATAAGTGGCAGGAATGCTTACATCAGACTCCATGGTACACTCTCACCGCCACCCTTTTGTTCTGAATCCTGGATCTATGCTTATTCAACCTGCCTTCTAATCCTGGACACCAAGAGATGTCTGTAGGTACCAGAACCTGGGTATTTTCCCCTTATTAGACCTTTTCCCCGAAATAGGCTTGAGTCCCTCACTCCCCCAAGGGACTTCTCCTCAGTCTTCCCACATGGATCTCGGCTATTCATTAATTCTTCATTGCTGGTTTCGATTGCTCCAGTATAAATGGGAAAGGGTAGATGGGGGAAAGACACATCCCACCCAACTTCCCAGAGTGGATCTAATAAGAGGACAGAAAAGTCAAGGATAAATGTGCTATGATTCTATTAGTTCTATAACAGAATAAAAAAGCTTGCATTTTCATCAACATAGAAAACAGAAGCCTTACTGTAGCATATCCTAATAACATGTAATGTAACGTTTGCCACACCAGAAAGTAAAAACATCCTGCAGGTCAAGTCTCTGCCTCTTTGGCTCGGATGTCAGCTTCTCTCTCATGGCACAATTACCGACTGAGCTAGATGGTATAGACAGCATGGTGAGCAAGAAAAATGAGGTTTTGCCCGGATGATGAATGCATTCTTCCATCCATGATGGCTCACACGCCTTGCCCACGACCTCTATGACTTGCCCCCTTATTCTCCTGCCCCTTGAGAGCTGCTGATTCTTCTGGTCCAACCATATTTCCAAAGATGACTTGTTGTCCTGGCCCATCCTGGTGTGATATGATTAGGGAAGAGGAAGCTTAGAGGGTCTGAATGCAACCTCTTTCCACTATGTTATCATTCCCTACCACAGGGATGACAAAATGTAGGGCTGGGCTGGAAGATTCATGCCACTGTCATGTGGCAGCAGCAGGAGTAGGCCCAGAAAGCCTGGCATATTAGGCAAGAATGGGCTGGCCTTTGGAAACAGAGAGGGGCAGGAAGGGGAGGTGACAAACAGACAAGCTAGAAAGATCACGCCAGAATGCTAGGCTCAGGCAGACCCAACTTGGGCAAAAAGGGTCAAACAGATGACCCAGATACAGGAAAACAAGACCCTCTGCTGAAAGAGAGAGAGAGAGTGTGTTGTCTTGCTGGTACCCATTTGTGTTGTTACAATTATAACTCCTGGTTTTAAGATGAGAACACTACGCCTGTGGAAGTTGACTAACTTGGCTCAGTTCAGAGGCTGATAAGTGGAGGAATGGGACCCCAACCCCAGGCTGAATGGGGTAGTTTCCTGAAGGTAGAGCCCAGACACCCTCAGGGTTGGGCCAAGCTATTTGTGTTCTGTCCCCTCAAATCCTGAGTGTGGCCAGGCCACGACTCAGAGGAAATACCAGTCTCCCTAGGTGTCATTGACTTCTGAAAATAGCAAGGGCAGAGAGGGCGAGGCCTTCTGGGAGATCCTTCCAATATTTTTCTTAGAAGCAAGCACAACCATTTCCTAATTAATTATCTCCATTAGCTAAGCTCAATTACTTTGTGTCCACCTCCAAGAATACAACCTTGCTCCTTAGAGACTTCCAATTTGAATTTCCAAGGGGGCAAATATTGCCAGAAGCATGTTTTATGTAATTACACAGTGTAGATATTTCACTCTGTCTTTACTTAATGATTATTAAATACCGAAATGAACCTCCATACGTGGATGTGGATGTGGACTCCACCAGCTGAAGAGGAAGTAAATGTATAGTGGGGTATTTCTCCCTGCAGAATTTGGGGGATTTGAGCAGGTGTTTGTGGATACCTGCATCACATGGCCTCCCCTGTCAGTCTGCATGATACCACTGTCCAGAGTTTCTCAGTAGAGACTGTTCCTCCTCTATCCTGCATAGGAATAATCTGAAGAGCTGGGGTGCCTGGGTGGCTCAGTAGGTTGAACATCAGACTTCAACCCAGGTCACGATCTCAAGGATTTGTGAGTTTGAGCCCTTCAAGCTGGCTTCAGATCCTAGGTCTCCTTCTCTCTCTACCCCTCCCCTGCATGTTTTCTCTGTTTCTCTCCTCCGCCCCTCTCTCAATAATAAATAAACTTAAAAAAAAATCTGAAGAGCTTGATAAATGCACATTCCAAGACCCTGCATCTGGACTTACTGAATCGGCATATTTGAGGGCAGAGCCTGGGAAGCTGCACTTTTGCCACTCTCCCTGGGGGCTTCTGCTAACACGCACATCTAAGAACCAGTGATGGGCGTTCACCTCATACATAAAGACAGCCTTATCATGGGAAGAGGAGAGGCAAAATGAACACAAGCCAGTCTCTTCCCATGCATATTTTAATAAAAAGAATTCAATACATGTTATCTATTATTATTTTATAGTTGTTATAAATCCTCAGACAGCACTTGAGAGCTGCATCTGATCGGGGAGATGTGGGCGCACCGGCAGGTAAGCAAGAAAGTGAGACGCGGAGGAGAAGGGGGAGTAGAATGATGCTGCTGTCAGTCAACTACTGCAGCCACCTGAAGGCCTGCCGGGGGGGGGGGGGCTCCAGGAACAGGTGTGGGGCACACACCTCCCTGAGACCCCACCTGTGGGACAGGAAGGCTGGTGTTTACTGACTCCACCCAGTGCTTGGCTGGCCTCCTAGGAGCTGGCGATTCCCTGGCACCGCTGTGTGTGTGGACAGTAGTGGGCACCGGAGTGGGAAGCTGGGCCACCGACAGACAGCATGCCTCTCCCACCAACCTTCTAGCAAGAAAGTGTCAGGGGCGTTCTGGTGTCTGCCCAGAGAGTGAATAAAAGACAAATCGTGAGAAGGAAGTTCCCTCTCATCTATCGGTTTATTTCATTGTAGTAAAAAATGCATAACATCAAATTCACCGTTAGTGACATTTACCACATTCACAGTGCTACACAGCTATCACCACTGTCTAGTTCCAGAACATCCCCACCACCCCAAAAGGAAACCCAGTACCTATTAGCAGCTACTCTCCATTCCTTCCTCTCTCAAGCCCTGGTGAGCCTAATCTTCCTGTCTCCCTGTGTTTGTCAGTTCTGGACATCTCCAGAATCATGCAACAGGTGGCCTCTCATGTCTCTCTTCTGTCATTCAGCATCATGTTATCAACATCCACCCAAGTTGAAGTGCATGCCAGCACTTCGTTCTTTTTTCTGGGTGAAGAATATTCCACGGGAAGGATAATACTCCCTCTCTGAACACCACAGATACCTCCCAGGATATAGATTTGCAGGTTGGCAATAGTGTTGGGTGCACCCATTCACCATATCAGATCAACTTGTCTCTATCCCCCTTTGTGCTCCAAGACCCTGGCCTCTAGGGGCTGTTTTCTCCCCTAGCTCTCTCCTCTGGCTTCCTTTCAGATTTGACTAGTGGAAGTTACCAGCAGGACATCAGATAGGAGCGGGTGTGGTTAAGGCACCCCCTCCTCTGGTTCCCTCCCTGGCTGTGTCCCTCTAGGAAGACCAGGTCTCCCGATACTAAGTGCTCCCTCCGGGTTCTGTGGCCCCTCTCTCCCTGCACTTTCAGGTCATGGCTCTCAAGTGCTGCCCTGTCCCTCAGTAGTTGTCCCCAAATCTTCCCACACCTCCGTAAATAGTCTATTCGGTTTTCTTCAAGTTATTCCAGTGTGTGTGTGACTCTCCTTCCTGCTGGGTCCCTGACAAATACAATAGCAATCAATGATAGAGTAACTCATCAACATTTTACTCAATTACTGAAGCATATGTCATAGTGCATATTCGTAACTTAGGGCCTGAGAAATGCTCTATGTCCCTGTGTTATCCCCACTTCCCAGGCCAGGTGTGAACCAGAAGCAATTGCTACAGCAGGCAATGCAAGGGGGCAATTTCATAGGTAGATTCTGGGATCACGTTTCCTGGCTTCAGTTCTCAGCTTTGCCCCTCCTGGCACTGTGACTTGGGGCAAATTACCTATTCTCTCCAAGCCACAGAGTCGTGATGTGTAAAATGTAAATTACGGTGCTTAGACGATCTGTGACTAACAGATGATAAGCAGAAAGTTCTCAGAACAGAACCACGCATTAGAAGTGCTCAGTAAATGTCAGCTGCTGTGTTAACCCCCATTAGTCCTGGCCTCACATTCCCCTCTCCTGGTCTATATCACCTTCTCATGCACTATTCTTTGAGTCCTCTCTGCTGGCCCACGTTCTTCCCAGGTTCTGAGCCAGTGATGGCTGTCGCTGGAAGTACACTAACACCAGTTCCCCTTGCCAGATGAGGGAATGGGGAAGGTAGGGACCAGCAAGTTCCCACAGACCCTTGGTCTTCCCTTTCAAAGACCCCAGGGGTACTCCTTCCTCCTGTTCCTACTCTGGTGGCCTTCCTTCCCCCTCCTCTTCTTCTTCATCACCAGCAAGAAGACCACCATGTACTGAAGGTTTCCTCTGGGATAATGGCCGTATAAGCATACTTCATGTAATGGTCTTATCAACCCTACAAGTTGTGGTTCCTTTTTAAAAACCTGTTGCAAATCTATTTCAGATCCATTCAAACATCATTTTATTATATCCAGTTATGACAGCAACATAAGAACACATCCTCCTGATAAAAGATCCACAACTTAAACAGTATGAGGTTGCCATTAGTATCATGGCAAACCTATACCCTAAACAGACTAAATAATGTTTTCAAGTTCACTCTGTGAAGCAGCAGAGGGAGAATTCAAAACCAGGAATGTTTGATACAAAAGAATGGGTCCATATCTACTACACTGTGCTGATTGTACCCTCAGGACTATCTTCTGCCTCAGTTTCTCTAAGGCATCCTACCAGGTATTAACCTTTCAAGCTTATAAGCCCATTCTAGTAGGATATGGATCCTCATAAATGACCTTTAAAGTCCATATCTAAACTAGTAGACTGTGCTGACCACTCCTTGAGCCCTACTCCACACACTTCCCACCCATGACTGTGACACCAGCTTCCCGCAGGTGTGATCATACGGCACAGGGTTCAGATGCTCCTCTCACTCCTGCATTCTGCCCTGGGGTTCCTCAGACACTTTGGACTGCAATGCCTGCAGGAACCCATGGGGTCACTCATGCTAGCACAGCCCGGGAATCAGAGGGAGCTGACATCCCGTGGACGAACCCTGACCAATAGGGCTTCTGGAGATAACTGTTTCCTAGAGACAGACATTTTTATTCTGTGGCTCTTCTCAGAGGGTCCTGGGAGCAACGTGTCTCAGTTTTCCACTCTCTGTCTGCATCTGCTCCCTTGAAGGGACCATCCCTCCTTCCCTGTCACACTCTCCCCAAGTTCCCATCCTATTTCCTGGGATCACACAATCCCTCACATTAGGCTTTGCTTTCTGGAGTGAGTTCAAGCTAAGTCAGGGATGATGAAAGAGTTGTTTTGTTTAGTAAACATTGGTTGTGAATAATAGGCTCTCCTTGCCTAAGAGGTGGACTCCTCAGGGTGGCCAGGATCTCCAAGGAAAGGATTACACACATTGCTATTTCCTTAATGTTTGCACTCCTTAAGAGCAGACCAGGCTGTCCATCACACAGGGGTGGGCATGTGCCCTCGACCCTAGAGATTCAAATATTTCTCATTAAAACAATGCAGAGATTAACCCTCCTGACAAGTCACTTGTGCTTACAATATGCTTCACCGTCATTGTGAGAAGGCCATGTTTCATTCAAGAAAACTTTTGAGCACCTAGGACCGGCCAGGATTACGCAAGCCTCCGGGAATAAGACAGTAAACATAACCTAGTCCTGGCCCTCCAGGAATGAACATTCTAGATTGCGAGCAGATAAGTAAACAGGAAATTCTCACACCTTGCAAAAAGCACTATAGCTGAGACAATCATATAAGTGAAAATTGAGCTCTCAGACAAATCGTTTCTGCATACCATGCACTGCATTGTAAGCCAGCAATAATAGAGGTAATCTTTAGTTTTACCCCATCTTCTTTCTGGTTCTAGATCTGTGAACTATATTGACATGAAATTATGATCTAAAGCATCCACCCATCCATCCATGCATCCACCCATCCATGTACCATCTATGCAATACAAGTGTGTTTGGTCACAACATTCAGAGGTTTCTGGAGCTGGATACTTCGCATGGGGACTTGGAGAAGCCAATGTAAAGGGCAATGATGACAGAAGATGAGTAATTTTCATGCAAAGGCTTCCATGCGGGACTTCTTACTATTCTGATCACGACTCGTTAAAATTATGCTAGATTTGCGACTATAGATTTCCTGGATCATATTTGCAGCCACCTTTCCAACAGGGACCAAGCAGACATCAATCATTCTGAGACGGCAAATTTGTGAAAGCAAGGTCAGCAGCCAAGTTCACCTGGGTTACTTTGATTAGGCACTGGAAGAAAGGCTCAACCGGGCAGGACACTCTGAAAACATCAAGACAGTGGAAAGAGGAGGAAATGCCTTGTTCCAACTAGAGTTTCCAGTTCCTACCCTCAAAATATTCTGTGTACATGCAAAGAAAAAAAGGTAGAGCGTTAAAACGAAAAACAGTGTGTTACTATACTGTGATTAGAGGATCCTTAAAAACAAAATCTGTCAGTACTACTGTAGATATTGCAGTGTCCTAGGTTTTGTGACCCTGCGTCTGAATCCTGCATCTGGTACTTCTAAACTCTTACTTAGAGTGAGCCTTGATGTCTTAATCTGTTAAAAGGGTCTAATTCTATCTAGTTCACCCATGCATTCATTAATTTAGTCATTATTTATTAATTACCTACAAGGTGCCAACCACTATGCTCAACAGTGGGGATTCAATGATGAGTTTTTTAAAAAGCCCTTGGTGGTGGTGGTGGGCGGGGGAGGGGGCGGGGCGACGCCTAGGTGGCTCAGTTGGTTAAGAGTCTGACTCTTGATTTTGGCTCAGGTCATGATCTCATGGTTCATGAGATCAAGCCCTGTGTTGGGCTCTGCGCTGACAGCCCGGGCCTGCTTGGGAATCTCTCACTCCCTCTCTCTCTGCGCGCCACCCCCCCCCCACCCGCCACAAAATGAATAAATAAACGTTTAAAGAAAAAAGTCCTTGTATAGCTTTGAGTCAAGGGGAGATAAACACTAATCACATATTCAACATGAATAAATTGCCATGATGGACAGTGGAGAAAGGTTTATGGCAGTGGAGGAGAGCACAGAGAGGTGTCTCATCTAGACTGACAAAAGAGCTGGGATCAGAAGGATGAAAGTCTATGCTAGGCAAAAGGCTCAGGGGTAAACTAAAGGTAGATTCTTGGTAGAGAAAGCAGTATATATAAAGGCCTTGGTGTATGATGATCTCAGCAAACAAAGACTGGTGTGGCTGGGGTTCAAAGTGCAGAGTTGTATGAGAAGAGATTAGAGCAGTAGGTATTGGTAAGTGCATCTATGCAAGGCCATGTAGCTCATGTCAAGGGTTTGTTTCTTATTTAATCCTCAAAGCAATGGGAAACCATTGAAGAACTTTAAGCGGAGGAGTGATATGATTGGATACATCATATCAAAGCAAAGATCACTGTGGCTGAGGAGAAAAGAGCAGATTGGAGAAAGGTAAAAGTGACGAAGGGGAGACCAGCTGGGAGGCCATATTGGTATTCAAGACACAGAACGGAGGTATCTCAGATTAGAGTGCTGGCATTGCAGATGGAGAGAAGTGGATGGGTTCCCAATATAGACAGGAAATAGGATTTAAATTTGGAAATGAGGGAAGCACAAAACTGGATGGTTGGTGGTGCCATGGATTATGGTAGACCACAGTAGAAAGCAGCGACGTTTGGGAGTGGAAACCATGTGTTGGGTTGGGAAATGTTAAGTCTGATATGCCTTTGAGACAGGAAAGAAGAATATCAACTTGGTTGTTGGGTATACAGCCCTGGAGTCCAGAGATGACTAAATTGAAGGGCTAAATATGTGAGTCATTAGTGGTCAGGTGGATGAAATTAAACCATGAACATGGATGAGATCATTGTGGAAATAAAATAAATTTTCATAGACAAAGCACCTAGAATGCTGTGGGGCACAGATGGAGTGTTAATAAATCTCACCTCCATCCCTCCTTCCCTGTCCTTAGAATACTACTATGGTGAGTATGTTTGGGCAAACCCCCAGGGAAGCTGGTTCATGGGGAGAGAGAGAAGAGCCAGTCTGCTTCTTATAGCTGCTCTGGTCTCCCGAAGACACGGTCTAGGTTCAGAATAGCTCTGCAGGAAGAACAATACCCCTTTACCTTGGCTTCTGAACGCTGATGCCCTTCCCACTCTCTGCCTCTTAAACGAGGTGTTTGTGTTAAAGACAGGGGCCACGAAGGCTAAACGGGATATGCAGGGTAATTCCGTCTTCAGCTTGAACTTTAGCTGGGCCTCGGAAGGAAAGGCAGGAAGGGAACACAGAATGTTCCTTTGCCATGCTTGCCGCGAGCAGGAAAGCAAACCCAATGGGTTTGGTGACCTCTGCACCAGAAATATTTCTGCATAAAATTTCTGAAGTATCTAGAAGAGCATCTTAAACTAAAGGAACTCCTTTAGCAAACACCACTCCGTTCAGTTTTGAAATATATGCTGTAACGGCAAGGGGTTGTGGCACTAAATTCTTCTCTTCCTATCAAAGGAGGACAAGGTCTTTGTTCACTGGTACCAGCAAGCTTACTGGGTTCTGGAAAAACTATTTTTCTATGTGTGTGACATTTTCCATTTATTCTGTCCATCAATCTGATACTCCACTGACAGACGAGAGCATTTTCCTCAGTGACCATTAGTAAGTTTCAAGGACATATCCACCCAGTATATAGAAATAATAGATTGGTCACAAGAATTTGTGAGGAAATAAAATCTCAGGTTCTGTTCACATTTAAACCAAGGAAGCAATACCACAACAGCTATGTCAACAAAATCTTAGGACAAAATCATCTCTCTCTAATTCACTGCAGTGTGACTCTTACACTTTTTCAATACAGCATACTGATCCAATACCACTTTTAAGTTGCAAAATTGTTAAGACAGCTAAAAGATATTCATTCCCTAACTGTGCTGAGAACATTCGAATCCTTTCTCCCTATTGCTATCAGAATAAAAATAAAGGTATCCAGCAGTATTCTAAATGTCACGCTTCAAAGCTCTGAGACACTCTTTCTTCTGACACCTGATTGACAGATTATGGCTTTTGGATATCCATCAAATTAATAGATTATGACTTTTTGAAGCCAGAAACTATGCAATTATTGCCATGTTCTATCTATAAAGAGATAACTTATTCTTTGTCATCCACTTGCGCCTCAGAAGGCAGCCCCCGTCCCGCCAACACATACATATCATAATTATAAATAATTTGGTTCCTCCTGTCTTTTTTTCTCTCCAGTATTCCCCCACCTCGAACATCCACAAAATAATTCATTTTGAAAAAATGTTAGCACAGGAGATGGCTGACATGTCTCATATTTCTTGATAATGTTTTGCAAATTTAAATATCCACCATCTATGTAATCCCTGATGAGAGCTCCCCTCTGGTTTTGTGTGTCTGATCCAAGGACTTCTCTGAGGCAGAATTAGGAATACAAGAATCAAGATATCTTCATGTCCAGGTACTTGGCCCCTGCTGCAGTTAACTGAGGATTTCAACTCTGACATAGTAGAGACAGAGGTAAAAGGAAATTTCCCTGACTATTTGGAAAATTGCTAATACTTTTTATGCCCCTGCATTTGCGTAGACCTCCTGTTCATTTCCAATACCTTTAATCAGAGGTAAAAAACAAATGATCCAATTACAATGTTAGGTATAGTGCAATCTCTAGTCTGATTTGAAGGAAGGGATCTCTCTAAAGACAATTTAGAAGAGTGAAATTTAATCTGTCAATCCTGCCAATCAAGATGGTAATTCTCTAAACTGATACAAGATGGCCACAATGCCACCATAAGGGTTCAAGGTTAATTGAACTTGGGTAGAATTTCCTGCTAATTCCTCTCCCATTGCATGTGAAAGCCTGCTTGCAATTCTAATGATAAAGATTTTAGGACTGCACCTTCAAAAGCATGTTCTTTTTTTTTTTCTTAATGTTTATTTTTATTTTTGAGAGAGGGTGAGAGACAGAGCACGAGTGGTGGAGGGGCAGAGAGAGAGAGGGAGACACAGAATCTGAAGCAGGCTCCAGGCTCTGAGCTGTTGGCACAGAGCCCAACATGGGGCTCGCATTCACAACTGTGATATCATGACCTGAGCCGAAGTCGGATGCTTAACCGACTGAGCCACCCAGGCACCCCACTCAAAGCCTGTTGTTCTTAAAGGAGAAGAAAAACACAAACAGAAGAACCAACATAATTAACCCTTGAGGCCTGGAGTACACCTTTCAAAAATTTGAAGAAAAAAGAAAACTTTCATTCTGTGGACTCCATTACCACACTAAACCAATGCACATACTAGAGATGCATGAAAGAGAACGTTGCCAGATGTGGACGAAGCTTAAGAGGTCTCTCAATTTCAGGGGATTTGGAGTTGCTAATGTTCCCACACTGATGACTGAGCTTCTATGCATATGTTAACAACCCGTGCCAGGGTCCTCTCTGTGAAATCTCCCTCAATCCACTCTAATGTCAACACTCCTCCTCCTGCCCCTGACACACATCCTGCTCAGCTCTTTATACTCAATTCTTCAACTTTAGGTTAAATACAATCTTCTCAAGAGACATTTCCCAACTCAGGATAAAAACCTTTTCGCTGTGCTACTGTATTCACTCTGTCGTAATCTTCACGACTCCCAGACTTATTTATCTAATACCATCTCCTCTGCTAGGTCGTGCGTTCCACCAGGGCTGTGTCTATCTTGTTTACTACTGAAAAACCCAGAGCCCAGTGGAGTGTCTGAGTTACAGTGAGTGCTCAGTAAACGTTTGTTGCACCAAAAATTTTAATTCCCAAGGCTCTTTCCTTAGAGATACTTTTCTTTCCTGCTAGTGAGCTCCTAAAGAGAACTGTTATATTACTATTCTCAACTCCTGCAAGAACATAAAGCCCAGTGAGTGTTTACTGAATAACAGAATGAGGGAATTGTTGAATGAATAACAGGACAAAGGAAGAAATGACTGTGAGTAGGAACAATGGCAGGACCTTGGAAATTAATCAACCACACACATCTACCAAATTCCTCCTTGGGGCCAGTACTTTACAGGGCACTAAGGGAGGACACGGACAGTGAAAATATGGTTCCTTTCTTAAGTGAAACATGATATCCCCACCTACCAAGAAAGTCACAAGGAATTCTATGTAAAATAGCAAATCAGTGAGGACGGGTAATTCAATGGAAGCACTATATCGGAGAGAATGGAACCCAGGCTTATAAGAGGCAGATAAAAAAGGAAATGATGGGAGTCAGCGGCTGATTATCCACAGGTGTGAGTAGGAAAGTGGGTGGAACAATGTAGGACAAAAAGATTGGGGACAACTGAAGGATAAAATAGTCAAGAATGTTACAGGGCATTTTGACTCTGAGTGATTTCAAGAACATTAAAATCAAAGATGGAAATATCATAGTTAGGAAACATTAATATCAATGATGGAAATATGACGGTTTGGAGGGACTAAAACTAACTTGAGGGGTGGTCATAGCCTACTGATATACTGAGTGTAAGGTGATAGGAACTTAGGAGAGACATCAGAATAGAGAGATAGAAGTAGGAGTCAAATGCATGGTAACAGTAGCTGTCATTTATGGAGGAGGGTTAATGATTAGCATCACACTCTGCCAAATCGTTTGTACATAACCTCAGTTGATCCTTGCAAGAGGCCCATGGGGTAGTTACTGCTACTCGTCCTATTTTTTTCCCCTATTTTGCAGATGAGAAAAATAAAGCTCAAAAGCTTAAGTAATTTTCCCAAACTCACACAACTAGAAAGTGACAGAGTTAGAATCTGACCACACATCTTCCCACCTCAAGTCTTAGCCCTTAGCTTAAGCAATGAAAAGCAAGGGGGGCAGAGTGCCAAAGAGAAAATAGGGATGATCCCTGGAAGCATCCTGGAAATGAAGCTATGCTTTCCAAAATGAGTGACAGTGACAGGGCGAGGCAGGGCGTTATCTGAAGAAATTCCTCCTTCTTCAGTGAGGCACAGTGTAAAGGATGTTCATAGGATGGGGCACTTCTCGGGTGTGTACCTTTCTCTTTCCCTTACTCTTGGACATGTCTGCCCCCTGCTGTATCTCTTCTTGTAGAAAGCAATAGGTCATGAATGGAGAGGAAGCCCTAAGAAAACCCAGAAGGTAAACAACTAAAATCTTTAGAAACTCAAATATGGATCTGAGAAATTGAGTTCTGAAGAAGCTTGGGTATTAAGTTAATATTTCTCTTGAGTTCTTGAATATTAGTATTTTTATCAAACCCTAAGTATACGATTATGGGTAGACTATGCTATTTGAATAACAGATAAGGGTTAGTGATAAAAAAAATAATATAAATAACTATGTATCTTCAAACTATTTTTATGAAGTTTGCTTTAAAGATCTGTCTGTGTTGATAGTGAGCATATAGGTATAATTATTTTCTTTAAATTTTTACCTTAAAAATTTTGATTGAAGCTTTGTAATGGCATGTTTATAGTGTGGCTTTGCTCAAGAGCTTACCATCTTAAATAGTAGGAAAAGAACAGGGCTCGTTGATTGGCTCATGTGACCAAGGTACAATACCGCCACCTGGTGACACTGTACACAACACAATATAGTGTCAAAAATCAGTCTTGTATTCTGAAATAAAACCATAAAAAATCCGTCTGGATTCCCTTCTGTTGTCTTTGTCATTTATTACTTACACAGTAGTGTTCTATTCTCATTTACTTTACTTAAGAACGGTTTATTGTAATGGTAAAAGAACATTAGCTTTGGTGTTAAGCAGACTTAGGTTCAACTTTCAGGAGAGCCCATCTCTAGCATTATGACTTTTTTCTTTTTCTTCATTTAAACACATCTAAAAGGCAGATGTGAAGATTTAATGAGATCTATATAAAATGTGCTTAGCACAGTGTCTGGCACATAGTAAAACAAAACATGAGAATCATCACTGCATTGTTGATATTGTTCCTGCTACTATTATCTGTGTTAGGAGATACTGGGAAGCCAACTTACCTCAATGATCCTGCGCCTCCAAGAGGATAAACAGTAACAGTCATAGGAAAAATGTTTTGTTTATATCTCAGGTACTAAACAGCTGTTACAACATATTAGGACCAGATGTTCTGAAATGATATGCAACATTATGCTCAATTCCAACTTTTACTGAATTGCCCGTTGATGGAAAATGACTACAAGAGATGATTTATTAAAGGGAAATCTAGGGATGTGTCTTTAAGTTTCATACCCGACTACCCCAAATTATATGTCAGTCTGTACACTCTAAACACCGCAAATGTCTGTCTGGCCCATTCTGAAACTCTGTGGGAAGCGCATCCCCCAGTGACAACCCTCTCTGCCCTGTCGCATCCAGGGACAGCAGACCTGGGCAGTACACAGTTACACAACCTGTAAGTTCATGCTTCCTTGTAGATGTGAATTTTTCATTGACTCTAGAGTCACTGTTGCTTCTATTTTGTTTCAAGTGTTGTTTTTTTTTTCCCTCATTTCACCCTCATATGTGCCTAGAGGAGAATCCATTGGGGAAAATTAGAGAGAAGGAAGAGGGAAGAGTAGCTCTAAGCTGTTCCCTCTTTTAACAGACCACAGCAGCCATTGTTCTAAAGCTCCTACAAAAGCTTCTGGTTATTTCCTGATCTCTGCAGATGACTTTCAAATGTTCTGGTTAGGGAACCATTTGCGATTCAGCATGAGGCCAAATGCTTTGGTGGCAATTGGAACACCCCTGCTTTAATTCCCAGGCACAGGAAGAGGTCAGTCTAGCCAGAAGTCCCATATAACTCAGGGACTCAAGAAACCCAAGCAGAGCCTCAAATCCAGATACCATCAGCAACAACCCCACAGGGGCTGCTTTCCAATCCGTGTATTTGTTCCTTAAGGTAGGTCAGGAATGAAGGGCACATAATCACTTTTTTTTTTTTTTTTAAGGGAAAACGTACAAATCGCAAGACATTCTCCATACTGAGAAAACAGAATACAAGTCTGCCAAAGGGGCCAGGAGAAATAGTTAGCACTTAAGCTGCTTACAGAGATCCATTTGTCACCTCCCTAACTAGAGTTCAGGACATTTGTCTTTGCAAGCCTACCAACCCAGCTGGGACACATCTCACTAGAGAGAGTGATGATAGGGTAGAGAATGGTTCAGTCCAATTATATATGCTTAATTGATCTAGATTCTAGAGGGCATACTCATATGGAAAAGGTTTGCCAACTCATCACAAGAAAAGAAACAGCATCTTAATTGGGTGGCTTTACATTGGGCAATATTACAATTAGTTACAATGTCTAATAAGTTATCTATAATGCTTTTAATGAGAAACATTTAAGTCCTTCTGGAATTTTTCCAGTCAAATTAATTCTGAGGACTGGAGACAGTATTACAAGTAATGTTATCAGAATTACAATTATGTTGTACTAGAATGTGTCACTTAAAATAAAAGGCTCAATGGGTAGGTCCTAAAAGACCCACTATTTTCTCTGCAGACTTTATTAATATGGTCATGGATAAGATCTATCTTATCCGTGTGTGCCTTTCTCAGGTACTTGATGGGGTAGTATGATCTATTGGGCTTGAGAGGCAGGACAGAGCCCATATGCCTTATACTGGGTGTCTGAGAAGGCAGTCCTTGCATCTGAGACTCCGTTTTATCCAACCCACTCTCCCCATGTGTGACCCTGCACCAAACTCTACCAGAGAGGAATGGCATCAATGAAAGGTGACCAAACATTGGTCTGCATTGGGTTTCCTGACACGCCCTTGAGAGGCATTATTCAAGCCTGAGTCTTGATTTTCTCAGATTTGAGGCTCACCCATGGCCTGTGGGTCCAGCTGATCTAGCCCCTTTGATGCAGGTGGTAATGAGAGGAATAACAAACACGGCCAGAAGGACGCCACTGTGCTGAGAATGCCATGCGCACCGAATCGTTTAATCCTCCAACCCCTAGGATAGTAATAGTCCCTGTTGTCACCTCTACTTTCCACAGGGGGAAACTCGCATTCACAGAAATTCTGGAACTTGCTAAAGGTTCACAGAAGTACAGTCTGACACCAACGCGAGGGCTCATAACCCCTTTGGTGGAGCCACTCTTTGGCTTTCCCTGTTCTCTCGCAGACACTGCACTGGACCATGACACAGCTTAGAGTTCCCCACGAGGCCCGTTTCGCTGATGACGCCTAGGGCAGTGGTTCCTAAACTTTAGCGTGCCCCAGAACCACTTGGGAAGCTTGTTAAAATATAGATGCCTGGGCCCCACCCCAAGGAATTCTGAATCTGTAGGTCAGAGGCAGGTCCCCTAAATCTCTTCATTTTTCATACCATGCCACAGGATACTGAAGTGCATAGTCCAAAGTCCTACTTAAGGCAAAAACACTGCCCAAATGGCTGTCCTTAGTTGTAGCTTTAGGCCAAGGATCATGTCGCCTATGTCTGTACAGTCCCTGAATGTTTCACTGTCAACTTCTTCTGTCCTTTGTGGAATGAAGTCAAGTCCCTAGACCTAATAATAGACTTGGCAGTGTGTCCTAGGCACCCTTTAATTATCTGTGGGTCTGACAGCTCCCTGGGGTTAGCAGTTCTTGTCAACTCTGCTTTCCCAGCTGGACAGCATCATTCACCTTGTGACCAGGGCCCATGAGACAGAGCAAACAACCAAAATCATAGGTGCCAGGATTCAGCAGAGCAGTTGAAGTAGGAAGCCACAAGCCCATGATTTGCATGCTGCCTCTCATGAGTCTTCGTAAAGCCACTAGGTAACCTAGTGCTGTCTCCCCTGCGGGGTGTGAGCCATCCTACAATACCTATTTGGTATTCATGGCATCGGGCACACAGATGAGCTCTAAAGACTCAGAGTGCAGCCCTGGTAATGATGTAGCAATACACGGAGTAACATTCAAGTAGAGACGAGGACCTGTGTTAATATTAGGTCAGCCAGACAAATACAGGTGTTTCTGAAAAACTGTATTAGGCTTTAACTTATCTCATTTTGAGACAGCTTTGAAAGTAGAGCATCAAAAGATTGAAAAGGCTCCCTAACCACACAGTTGTGAATGCCTGCCATGGCAGGGCAGAGGTACGGAAAAGCCCAGGATGCAGTAAGCAGGAATGAGCTGTGGGAACGTGGATGGGGGTGTGAGGGTGACTCTAATTTCCTGACTGTCTCAGACACTGGGTATGCACTATTGTCGAGCCTCCTGCCCTCCCTTGCTCCAGCTCTGGCTCTGAGATAAATAGGTGACAACACTCAGCATCTGCTGGCCTATGAGCCTCTCACCTCCTGCCGTAGGGCTTCTTTCTTGACTCTATAGGGACACGTCATCCACACATGCACAACCCAAACGTGCAAGAGAAGGAAAGTCCCTTGGGCAAACATTTGGCCAATGGCAGATAAGACAGTGGATACACTTTTGCTCCTCCCACCCCTCAACTCCAGGAGGCAGGCTTCTCAGGGGCAAACTTGTCAGTTGCACTTGGAGGTGTCCAGTCAGGTGAGCACATCCTCACCCTGCTTCACCCTCCTTCCCTGCTTCACCACCCTGCTCCTTCACCCTTACTCTCTGTAATTATCTTCCCTAACACAGTATGAACACATAAGCCCTCTGCTCTGTGGGGTACCCAGCTAAAGCAGTGACTGAAGGCTGACCTCCTAAATTCAACATCTGACTCTTTCATTTCTCTACTAGTACGTGAGACATCAATCAGTTGGTATAACATCACTTCTAAAGGTACAAGTGCAGCCATTCCATTCCCAGGAGGAACAGCTGACTCCTCTCCCACTTTAGAGGAAACCCCAGAATGCTCAGAGTTGGCCTCAGGGCAAGAGGACCAGGACCTGTTACTGAACTAAACTCAGTGACAGGGCCAACACAATGCATTTTATATAGGTTCTCCTTGGGAATCATCAGCCATCTTGACAAAGACTGATCCTCAAGGATGTGGAATAGCATAATGGGTGTGGTCGGAAGGCAGGCTAGCTCTGGGGTTGAACAACCTAACTTCAATATGGCCTCACTGCTTTCCATCTGTGTGATCTGGGACACACAATTTCTCCTCTCTAAGCTTTACTTTTCTCATCAGCAAAATGGGAGTATTAGCAAGACCAGCCTCATGTCGTTGTGATGTGCACAACAGATAATTGAAGTTCATTCACATGCCTCACTTATCATGGTGCCTGGGTTACAGTAAATGGTAAAAAAAAAAAAAAAAAAAAAAAAAAAAAGCGAACGTTTGTTATTGTTGTCATTGTTACATGATAGAGCCCAGATTCCTAGACATGCTGGGTCAATCTTTGATGCCTGTGCTGTCCCTCACAGCACACTGCCCACTCCATAGAGAGTGTGAGGTCAGCTCAAGGCACCCACTGAGTCTTCAAGTTTAGCTCTCTTTACAGAAGCAATAAATGCAATGTGTGGCCATCCATCCATTTGAGTGGGAGGGCTGGTTACGGCCTTGCTGTGCTGTGATCCAGAGAGACCTTGCCTTCAAAGGGGGACTGTCTGCCTTACTAAAGTGACTCTACTATTTAATGTACACAAAAAGGTTTTGTCTGTGGCATAATTGGTACAAGAAATGATAAGCCATCTATTCCCCTAATATGTGGCTGATTGCAGGAGCCTGGAAAGACAGAAAGACACCTAAGGACAAACACACCCCAGCTCCCCCCGCAGGGTCTCCAGAAGCTAAGGGCCTTGGCAAAACCAAGTGTATAGTGGCTGTAGGCAGACAGGGACATGGTGACTGTGGCCCAGAGTCCAGGAACTGAAGCTCCCTACTCTACTCCTGCCATACCGCTCTGGGAGGATTTAAGGAGATTTGTATACACAATTGGTTCTCATTTATGGTAGTTATGTTCTATAAAGTCACTATGAGCACTGAATTAGCAAATAGTAAAATAGGGCTCCTGGTGGAAACAAGGTCATGTTCCTACAAGCCTCTGGTCACAACATTTCTGCCATTCAATCAATATATAACCTTTTTTTATATGTGTTTCTATTTAAAGACAGCTCATTTAATATATATTGTTCACGCATTAACATTGAACCCGTAGTCAACAAACACTATAACACATGCCTGAATGAAGCTTGTCTAACACACATTTTCTTCAAAACACAGCCGTCTGCACTTAGGGACACCAGACAGCACTTCCACATTATACTCATGGGCCATTTTAAACAGAAAAATTGCCAACACAGAGCAAAAAAATGTGCAAAAAAAAAAAAAATGGCACTGAATATCAGCAAAATGACACTTGTTTGCACCATGAAAATGAAACCAGAAAGGCAGAGTTTCACCTCTTGGAGCTTGGAACACGCATGATAATTCAGATTTTTGGTTACACTGTCCCTGTCTGCAAAGGACCACAAGAGAACTGTGAGTGTTGATTTGGGGGTTATAAATACACTTTAGTGAATAGGCAAATTCACAAATATAGAATCCTCAAGTAATGAAGATCAACTCTGTGTTTGTATGTATGTATATATATATACACACACATACACACACACACACACACCCCTACATACATACATACATACACATACACACATATACATGCATACATATACATGTATAAAATACTTTAACCTACTTTCTATACCATACATTATCAAAAAAATATGAGTAATGTTGTTGTTACTGTTTCAATAATAATCTGTCACTAGGCAAAAATAAATCCTCCTTTTCATGGACTAAACAAGCCCGGTGCAGTTGTAAGTACAGTCAACAGACAAAGATAAACAAGATTTCCTTCTCTTTGGGGGGGGGGGGGGGGGGCGGAAATCTCCCATAGAAAGTGAGGCTGTTTTAATGAAATATGCAGGAAAAATTTGGATCCCTTCTCCCTGTCATCAAGATGGGAAGACTTCCAGCCTTCTCCCCAAGAAAGTTATGCTTTAAAGTCATAGCTGACTCCTCTTACCCACCTACTGCATTAACAGGACCCCAGGACTGTGCTGGGCTCACTGGCTGACAGCTTCCACTGGACATCACTCGGCTCTTACCCTAAGGCACCAGGCTCTCATCCCGACTTTATCAGTTAGCTAGCGTAGATCACTGTCACAGACCAGGGAGATTAAAAAAAAATTATATCATGCACTAGGACACTCTTGCCCTCTGACAACAATCCTTCCTTCTGGGGAGAAGAGAAATGGCCACAAGAACAGGTAATGGCAAATGGCTTTGCAGGGTTGCTCGACAAGAAGCAATACTAATGTCAACGGAAGCTAACATTAATGTAGCACTTGCCTTGTGCCAGACCTAAGGTGCCCACCCTTCTTCTCCCTTTGACTTTGAGTAACCACCCGAAGTTAGGGGCTGGTAATATCCTGTTTTCCCCAGAATGAGACTGAATTTCAAAGTCAAGGAACTCTGCCTAATAACCTACAGCTATAGGAGCACAAGTGGATCTAGAACTGTCCTAAGAGTTCACGTGACTTGCACCCCAAAGTAGAAGGTCTGTGATGCTGGAGGACAGAGATTAATTTCTGAAGGGAAACTAAAAAAGGAAGTATTTCTTCTCCACTTCTGGGCTTTATTCTCTTAGAACAAAAGCCAGCAGAGAGGTAGGTTCTCTAGGATACGATGGATAAGGGCACTTCACTCACCCACATACTCACGATTTTCATTCTTTGACACCAGCCTGAAAAGACAGGTTTTTTGTTCCCTTCCTACAGGGCAGAGGAGCTGCTGACGTGGGCTGGTGGTGGCACATGCCTCCCGAATGCTATTGGACATTTAGGCCCAGTGTTTCTCTGCTTTGTCCCATAGCAGAGGCTAGCAGAGAGTTCTACTGACTCTCAGATTAACAAGAGGTGCTCAGAAATGATTATAAGGTGCTTTTGTCTCTGTACCAGAACAGAACATTCAAGACAAAGAGGGCACACCTATGGGTGTGTCTTGAGAGCAGCAGGGACAGATTTGCTCTGAACCAGCCCCCTTCCCCTCCCATGATGGCCCTCTCTAACATGCCATCCAGTCATCTGGTCACCCAGGTGGCCTCATTAGCCAGGCTTTCACAACTAAAGACCCAGAGAAAGAAAACGCCCTCAATTGTGTCTCAATTTTCCTCATTAGTTCTCATCAAATTAATCTCTTTTTAAGTACAAAAGTAATACACTCTCATTGAAGTGTATTCAGACAGTACATAAGTGTTTTGAGAAAATACAAAGTAAACATCTACTTCCTTCTCAAGACAACTACTGCTAACAATTTGGTGAATGCCCTTCGACTATTTTTCCTACAGCAATACATAAAGTATGTGTGTACACGTGTGTGTGTGAGCACACTGCATTTGTTTTATTAAGTAAAATTAATATAAAGTTTTCTAACTTGTTTCCAGGCAACAAACAAAGGAGACCTTTTCGTGTTAGAAGTTCTGTGTCTACCTTGTTCATCTGAGAATATGCAGAGTCTGTTATACGGATGCATCATCATTTATTTAACCCGGTGCTGTCCGACAGATGTCCCCATGATGATAGAGATGTCCTATGTCTTGCACTGTATAATACGGTAGCCATGAGCCACAGGAGGCATTGAACACTTGAAATGGGCCTCAGGAGACTGAAAGGCTGAATTGTTAATTTTTAATTTTCTTTAATTTGATTAATTAAACTTTAAACATAACTAGTCACATGTGGCTAGTACCTGCCGTATTGGACAGTATAGATTTAATGAGTCCCCTAATTGAAGGGCATACATTAGCTTTTTCCTAAATTGTTTCCATTAGATATTCTGATGGGATACACATCTGTATGTGTGTGAATATCTGAGTGCTAGCTCATTATTTCCTAATTAAGGTTTCCCCCAACACTTGGTGTTCTCTGTTAATAAGAAGCCAGGTTTCTACAATTTGCATTCATTTCTAATAGAATAAAAGGCAGATGTGCCAATATATTTGCTGTAAAGTAGCCTCAGGGCACAGAGCTTCCTATATGCATTTAGCATCCTTTTTGGAGTTGCACAGTTGCCCTGTGGCAACCCAACAGGCTGGCCTTCCACAAGGTGCTGTTGCTGATAGCCAGGCTTTCACCAAGAGGTACCTACACTAACCCCCCTCTTGGGAAGAAAGGTCTGCTGGCTGCCTGGCATAAATGAGCTGGCGACAACCTCTTTACTCAGTGCTTGCAATAATGCATCATTAATAGTGCTCATATTAAAGCATGACAAGCTATATTTTAGTCTGTTTCTTAATGTCCCTCAATTTCCCATTCCTATCTGTTCCTGCCCGTCCCAGAAAAGCATAAATAAGGGGTTTGGCTGCACTTCACGTAATTAGGCTGTGATCAGAGCTAATCTGCTGCGATGCATGATGCGTGTGTCCTCAGGACTATCTCTCCCTACAACATGGGGAGGGGAGAGCTTGAGGCCAACCTCTCTGGGTCAGCATGAACAATGAGCTGTTACTGGAGCAGGATGAGAGGAGGCAGAGGAAATGGACAGCTGTATCCCTCCGGCATGAAACATCACAGTGGCCCCTGGGCAATCATCACATATTCGGTGACCCCTTCCTTCACAGAGACCAGGCCTACTTTGAAGGGGCCACTGCCATGTTCCTGGGAGGGAAGAAGGTGGGTATTTGGTTTGCCTTTATGACTTCTTCAATGAACTTAATAGATTTTCTTAAACCTAATGAATATTAAATTCTAACCAGTTATAGGCTTCCAAAGGCTCTTCTCATCTTTGTTAACATCCACATATATTTTACTTTTATTGCCAGAACAAAATTGTAGCAGCATCAACAGACCTCTAAATAAAGGAAGGAAAAAAAAATCACCTACGATGCTGAAAGCCCTACAAATCAAAGTGTTTTCATTTTTCTGTGCTCCCTTTCTGTCTTTGTTGATGTGTATACATAATTTATGTCTGAGGCTGCTCTGTTGTCTTTGGTTCCAGGTACACAGTATATGGGATTCAGCATAACTCAACCCTCCGACGGATTTTCTCCCTGGGCCCTAGGCCTTATTTCTTCCACATCATCCCTGGCCTCTGACTGTTTATGTTTTTCCAGGTCTTGATCTAAAATTAGCCCCTGTGCCCCTGTTGGACCATGGCTAGATGGACTGACTCTGGTCAATGGGTATTCTCTCACCGGTAGGATTTCCCCCTGACCCTTGCAGGCACAAGAATGCCCAGATTGGATGGTTTCAGCACAGGACTGTTATGACTGGTGGTCCCTCTGCCATATTTTGTTGCAAAACAGTTTATATATCACCCCTGACAGACCCATGTTTGTCTGCCTTGGCTTAGCTCACTTTTGACACTCCATTTCCATGCTTCCAGATTTGACTGTTTTACTCGTATCTGATTGACCTGTGTTTACCTTTGGGTTCTGAATCCTGGGTAAACCAGTATGCTCAGTTCATTGAGGTTCCCTGGACTCCAGCCACCATTTTTTCTCTCCTTCTTTTCTCAACAGCTTCCTCTGAACCTAGAACCTCAGTCAAGCTGGATGCACCCTATAGAGTAAATGAAGTCATTCTTTCTGCTTTTAAAAATTAACATCATTGGGGCACCTGGGTTCCAGGTATGCAGTCGGTGAAGCGTCCAACTTTGGCTCAGGTCACCATCTCACAATTCATGTGTTGAAGCCCTACATCAGGCTCTGTGCTGACAGCTCAGAGCCTGGAGCCTGCTTGAAATTCTGTCTCTCCCTTTCTCTGCCCTTCCCCACTCGTGCTCTGTCTCTCAAAAATAAATAAACATTAAAAAAATTAAACAGATTAAAAAACCCAACATCATTTTTCCATTGATTTTCCCAGTTACCATTTTAGTTTTATTTTTTCTGTTGTTAAAGAGTTTTTTCTTTTTTTTTTTTTTTTTGTTTATTTATTTTGAGAGAAACAGAGAGCACCAGTGGGGGAGGGGAAGAGAGAGAGAGAGAGAAAGAGAGAGAGAGAGAGAGAGAGAGAGAGAGAGAGAGAGAGAGAGAGAGAGAGAGAATGCCAAGCAGAATCCTCACTGTTAGTGCAGAGTCCAACTCAGGGCTCAATCTCACAAAGTGTGAGATCATGACCTGAGCCGAAATTAAGAGTCAGATGCTTAACCAACTGAGCCGCCCAGGTGCTGCTGTTTTTGTTTTCTATGGAATGGATGTTCCATCACTTCATAACCATTTTCTTAAAGCAAAGGTCTCAATATGGAATGATTTTGTATCCCCCACCAGGGGACACTTGACAATATCTGTAGACATTTTTGGTGGTCACAGGTGGGGGGAGCAGGTTTAGTGGGTCAAGGGCAGGGATGCTTCTAGACATCCCACTTTGCACAAGATAGCACCCACCACACAGAATCATCTGGTCCAAATGACAACGGTGCCACGGTGGAGAAACCTTGCCCTAATGTTCAGATTTTCCCATTTTGTAATGACATTTTCATGAGTCCTCAAGTCCATCTCACTCATTGTTGTGTTCCCAGTGCCTCACACAATACCGGCCCTGGGGTGAGCTCCTATGGACACAGTGGGTTTTTTGGGGGAGGAGGGAGGATTATTTATTTAAGGAAATTTCCTATAAGGGAGTTTGTGTTCATACATATGGTTTTTGTGTGTTTGCAACAGCTATGATATACTCTTTCCTTATCTGAAATGTACATTTTTATACATATTTTTTGTACCAATTTTTACATGGGAATAGATACACACTGCCATTTTTAATAACTTTGTAGAGGGGCATCTGGGTGGCTCAGTTGGTTGAGCATCCAACTTTGGGTTTCAGCTTGGGTCATAATCTCATGGTTAGTGACTTCAAGCCCTGCATCAGGATTCATTCTCTCTCTCTCTCTCTCTCTCTCTCTCTCTCTCTCTCTCTCTGCCCCTCCCACTAACACACCCCCTCTCTCTCTCTCAAAATAAATACATTTTAAAATAAAAAATAAAAAAAATAATAATGTTGTACAAATGCTCACAAATGGCACATGAGCTCAGCTGGCACACTGCTTCTGTAGCCTTGCTTCTGGCATTTCCTCCTCAATGCCAAGACCATCTTTCCATTGCTATCACCCATCTTGTGTATGTCTATGAAGGATGTGTTTCTACCTTTGGGGTAATACTGAGTGTTCTGATTCCAACACGATAAAAATGGAGAGAGAATAGTGGGACCAGGGTCAAATAGACAAGCTATACCTTCTAAATGCAGAACACAGATGATGCTAAATCTTTGAAAAAGTTGTATCAATCCTTGGTAACTATCAGCAACTATGTATTGTTTTTTCCTCAAGGCATAATTTTTTTTTAAATGTATTTTATTTTATTTTTGGGACAGAGAGAGACAGAGCATGAGCGGGTGAGGGGCAGAGAGAGAGGGAGACACAGAATCGGAAACAGGCTCCAGGCTCCGAGCCATCAGCCCAGAGCCTGACGCGGGGCTCGAACTCATGGACCGCGAGATCGTGACCTGGCTGAAGTCGGACGCTTAACCGACTGCACCACCCAGGTGCCCCCTCAAGGCATAATTTTGTATAAAATAGGGATAATAATACCTATTGAACCTCACTGGTAGGCTCCCTGTTTGCAGCTACTATGAATAACCCAGAATGATGACCAGAAAGAGATTAAAGTCACCATAAGACAATGGAAAATGTTTAGGGGCTATGATCAGATAAATCCAAGAAAATTCATCTTTGGGGCTAATTTATCTGAATATCAAGTGTATAACTGAAGTACAATTACAGACTTCTCATCACACACACACACACACACACACACACACACGAAAAATATACACTTATTCTATAGTGCTTTTTTTTTTTTGCTGAGGATCTATTTTTCTAGTTTTTAATAGGCACTGGGAAAGCAAAGAGAAACAGAATTCACCTAGAATACATTTAAATGGAGAGGAATAAGCATGGCACACCATCATGACATCCACCGTGTACTAGGTAGAGTCCTAAGCTCTTCAGGTATAATTTAATATTCACAATCTCACAATCACCCTTTGGGATCAGTACTATTTTATATTAGTTAATAGATGTGGAAATTGAGCCGCTAAGAAATTAAATAACTTACGCAAGTCCACACACTTAATAAGCAATAGAGGTATAATTTAAATTCAGGCAACCTGACTCCAGTCTTAAACCATAGGCTATACTCTTTCTTGAGACGGATACAGAAAGAAAAAAGGATATTAAAATGCAATGAAGGCGTAATTTATCCCAGGTATGCAAGGCTGGTTTAACATTCTTAAATCCATTAATGTAATCCATCGTATAAACAAGCTAGAAAACAAAAAAAATCACACGATTATATAAGTAGGTCCAAAAACGGCACTTGGCAAAATCCAATGTCTATTCATAATAAAAACTCTCAGCAGCATAGGAATAGAGGGCAACTTAACTTGAAAAATTACATCTACAAAAATTCTACAGCTAACATCATATTTAATGGTAAGAAACTCGAAACTTTCCTGCTAAAATCAGGTACAAGGCAAGAAGGTTCCCTCTCACCACTCCTTTTCAACATTGCAGAGGAAGTCCTAGTTAATGCAATAAGACAAGACAAGAAAAGAAAAGAAAAGAAAAGAAAAGAAAAGAAAAGAAAAGAAAAGAAAAGAAAAGGTATACTGATTGGGAAGGAAGAAATAAAACTGTCTTAGTTCTCTGATAACATGATTGTCTATGTACAAAATCTGAAGGAATCAGTAAAACTTCTGAAAATAATAAGTAATTATATCCACTTTCCAGAAGACAATATACACAAGTCAATCACTTTCCTTGCCATTTTCAACAACATGGATGGAACTAGAAGGAATTATGCTAAGTGAAATAAAGGACAGATATCACATTTCACTCATATGTGGAATTGGAGAAACACAACAGATGAACATAGGGAAAGGGAAGGAAAAATAAAATAAAACAGAGAGGGTGGCAACCCATAAGAGACTCTTAAATATAGAGAACAAACTGAGGGTTGCTGGAGGGGAGGTAGGTAGGGGGATGGGCTACAAGGGTGATGGCATTAAGGAGGGCACTTTTTGGGATGAGCACTGAGTGTCATACGTAAGAGATGAATCACTGGGTTCTACTCCTGAAGCCAAGACTACACTATATGTTAACTAACTATATGAATATAAATTTAAAAAATCAGTTTCCTGTATACCAGCAATAAATAAGAGAAATTTGAAATTAAAAACATAATACCATTTACATTAGCAACCTCCCAAAATTAAATACTTAGGTATATATTGAACATAATATGCACAAAATCTATATGAGGAAAATTATAAAACTCTTTTGAGAGAAATCAAAGAATTCAATAAATGGGGACCTATTTCATGTTCATGAATAGGAAGCCTCAATATTGGCAATATGTCAGTTCTTCCCAACTTGATCTGTGGAGTCAACACAATCCCTATCAAAATCCTGGAAAGTTATCTTGCAGATATCAACGAACTTACTCTAAAGTTTATATGGAGAGACAAAACCCCCAGAATAGCCACCACAGTAAAGTCAGAGAACTGACACAACTCAACTTAATTATAAAACTATAATAATAAAGACAGTGTGCTTTGGTGAAAAAATGACTAGAATAGAATACAGAGTCACATAAAGATAGTCAGCTAATCTTTGAAAAAGAAGCAGAGGCAATATGGGTGCCTGGGTGGCTCAGTAGGTTGGGTGTCCCAGACTTGATTTTGGCTCAGGTCATGATCTTGCGATTCATGAGATGGAGTCCACATGCATGAGGCTCTGCAGTGACCGCACAGAGCCTGCCTGGGACTCTCTGTCTGTCTGTCTCTCTCTCTCTCTCTCTCTCTCTCTCTCTTTACCCCTCCCCCACTTGCACACTCACACACACACACACACACTCTCTCAAAATTAATAAATAAACAAACACTTTTTTAAAAAAAAAGAAGCAAAGGCAATACAATGGAGCAAAGACAGTCTTTGGAACAAAGACTACACAGCTAAAACAACTCTATATCCTCATTAAAAAAAAAAAAAAAGTCTGGACACTGACTTTACATAATCCACAAAAATTAACTCAAAATGGATCAGAGGCCTAAATGTGAAACACAAAACTATATAACTCCTGGAAAATAACATAGTCTGAAACTTAGATGGCCTCGGGTATGGCAAAGACTTTCTAGATCGAACAGCAAAGGCATGATCCAAGAAAGAAAGAATTGATAAGCTAAACTTTATTAAAATTGAAAACTTGTGCTCTACAAAAGACACTCTTATGAAAATGAGCAAACAATCTATACACTGAGAGAAAACATTTGCAAAAGGCATATCCAAAATATACAAAAAAAACTTTTAAAACTCAGTCATAAGAAAACACGACTAAAAAACTGGCCAAAGACATTGACAGAAATCTCGCCAGAGAAGATATACGGATAGCAAATAAGCATCTGGAAATATGCTCAACATTGTACATCATTAGGAAACTGAAAATTAAAACAATGGCATACCACTCACTACACACCTATGAGAATGACCAAGATCTAAAACACTGACAACACTAAATGCTGATGAGTATATGAAGTAACAGGAACTCTCATTCATCGCTGGTGAGAATCAAAAATGATGGAGCCACTTTGGAAGACAATTTGGTGGCTTCTTACAAAAGGCAACATACTACACGACGCGGTAATCGTTCTTCTTGGTATTTATTTACTCAAAGGAGTTGAAACCTTATGTCTACCCAAAAACCTGCACACAAGTATTTATAACAGCTTGATTCATAATTGCCAAAGCCTGAAAGCAAGCAAGATGTCCTTCAGTAGGTGGAAGGATAAATAAACTGTGGTACATCCAGACAATGGAATATATTCAGCGATAAAAAGAAAGGAGTTACTAAGTCATGAAAAGGCATGGGAGACTCTAAGATGCACTTTACTAAGTAAAGAAGCCAGCATGAACAACTATAATTCCAGTTACGTTTGGCAACAACTTAAACATCATGGGTTTGAACTATACAGGTCCACTTATATGCAGACTATTTTCATAAACACAGCATAGTACTATAAATGTATTTTATCTTCCTTATCATTTTCTTGAGAACAGTTTCTTTTCTCTAGCTCACTTTATTATAAGAACGCCACATATACTACCTATAACATACAAAAAAATGTGCTAATTGTTTATGTCATCAGTAAGGCCTCCTTCCAGTCAATGGTAGGTTATTAGCATTTACATTTTGGGGGAGTCAAAAGTTATATGCAGATTTCTGACTTGCAGGGGTTCAGTGCTCCTAACCCCTATACTGTTCAAGGGTCAACTATATATGACTTTCTAGAAAAGGCTAAACGATGGAGATGGCAAAAGCATTAGTGGTTGTTAGAGGGTAGGGAGGAGAGAGGGATAAAAAAGCAGAACATAGGTTTTTAGGGTAGTCAGATAGTCTATATGATACTATGACGCCAAATACATGCCACTGTACACATTTCAAATCCACAGCATGTACAACACTAAGAGTGAATCCTAATGTAAACTATGGGCTTTGAATGATAAGGATGTGTCGGTGTAGATTCATCAGTTGTAACAAACGTACCACTGTGGTGCAGGATTTTGATAGTGGAGGAGGCTATGCGTATGTGGGGGCAAGAGGTATCTGTGACATCTCTGCACCTTCCATTCAACTTTACTATGAACCTAAAACTGCTGTTAAAAATACAGTCTATTTGAAAATTGAAAAAAATGAAAGCAACGAGGAGCAACCCTACCTCCCTCTCCAGCCTCCTATCTCATCACCATCATACACACACACACACACACACACACACACACACACAAACACACACACCATTCAAATGCAACCAGGTGCACTCCTGCGTCCCTCTCTCCAGCCATACTGAGCCCGCTGACATTCTCCCTCTGCCCTATACCCGTGAACGACTGATTTCTCTACTTAGAATCCCCCTTTCCATCCCCACACTCCCAGCTT
Organism: Neofelis nebulosa; assembly: GCF_028018385.1. Lineage (NCBI taxonomy): Eukaryota > Metazoa > Chordata > Mammalia > Carnivora > Felidae > Neofelis > Neofelis nebulosa. The sequence continues at coordinate 56,397,559 of NC_080798.1, read as the reverse complement.
TGTTTGACTATCTCCAATATGGTGCCAGTACGGTGCTCAGATATCACCTTTTGGCTGCCCCACCCTCACTGGGCCAGATGCTCTTTCCCTGTACTCCCAAATCAAAATCAGAGCTCATCCCACCAGCCCAGCATTTGCCATTCTGCACATTAACTCTCTGCTTAATTCTCTGTCTCCCCTGCTGGCCTGGAGATGTGCCAGGGTCTAAGGGGTGTGTCTAGGCATCTTAGAACCTTGTTAAGACCCTGGGGGCACAAAGCAGGTGCCCACTAAATGCTAGCTAAAATGTAAAGCCCTTGAGTGGTGAGCTGTTACCTTAAGGCATCCTGTTTCCACTCCTTCCTATGCGGGTAACCTTGCCCACTCTGGGCCTCAGTTTCCACACTGTTGAAGGAAGCACCCTCATCACACTTTATCCCTCATGGTGTCTTGGTGTTTGTGCAGCATTTATGACTAATGGGCCTTCTTTACTGTTTGCTTCAACCCCTAAAACAAAAGCTCTATGAAGCAGGGACCTGGCTGTGTCCATTGCTGTTTTCTTAGTGCTCACCATACCTGGAACTCAAGAACTGTGTTGAATAAATGAATGTACGAATGGATGAATTCTCTGATACAATGGGAAAGGGAGGGTAACTGTCTTGAATTTCTTTCTGAACCCCCTCTCCAATCCCTGGAGCCCACCCTATACTCCAGAGCCAAGAGAATGAGCCCAAGCTGGAGACCTATCAGTCCCATGAATTATTAGTTGCAGGGCCATGGGCCTCAGCTGCCTCATCTGCATAATGGGTACTGTCAGAGAACACACCTCACTGCTGCCCTGAGGAGTAAATGAGGTGATATGAGGAAAGCACTTAGCTCAAGGTAAGGCACATGGCAGTCTCTACACATTTCTCATGTCTAACATTACAATCTGAGAGCCTGTTCTCATCCCTTCTGTGACCCCTGATAAGCAGCATGCAGGGGACTTGTTCTGAATGCAAAAAGAACCTATTTAAATCCTGGTTCCTCTTTTTAACTGCGCGGCATTCATATCCTTACCCACGGCCTGCTCCCCTGGGGATGTCTGCCCCCAAATAAAGGTTGTCAAACATTTTAAATGTTATTAAATTGTCCAGTAAATGGGAATGCCCAAAGCAGAGAGCCAGTCAATCAGGATTATTTGAGAGCTTCAAAAAGACAGAAGGAAACCATTATTAGGTTTAAGAATATTACGTTCCCTCTCCCACACAGCCTTTATCTAAATCTTCATTTAATTGGCAGCCTTCAGCACTGTCAGAATTGCATTCTGAGAACCAGGAGAAGTTTTCAAACATTCACGCAATATTATATGCTTGGCTCAAATCTACTCAAGGGGAAAGAATGATCCTTTCTGCAAGGGATTTGGGGAATGCCCTATCACTGACGCTGCAAGGGCCAGGGAACTGACCTTGAATGGAATAAGAAACTAGCACCACCGTGTAATCTCAAGCCTGCCATCTGAGGTTGAAGGCAGAGAGAATCAGCCCCACGGTCGCCCCACACTCTACAGGTGGCTCCTCGGGGGCAAGACTGGTGTCTTCTGTCACCGTAGCTTCAGAGCCTCCCACACTGCCTGGCACATCGTGGGCATGAAATAGATGTTTCTGGAATGACTAATAAGGACCTTCATGCTTTTATGTAATAAGGGAAATCAACACTCAGGCTCAAGTAGTTCTCACCAGAAATCGGGCTGGAAAAGAAGCTTTCTGAGATCCCCATTGCTTCCCTGACCCCCACCTCGAGTTTATTCACATGCCTCACTGATTTCACGATGTCTTCTGATGTCTGATCTGTCTCCTCCTCTGCTCCCTCAGTGCCTTCAATGGGGTCTTCAGCCTTCCTCTCTGGGACTGGGGCAAAGGTACCTACATGCCTCCCATCTCTCACCCCCAGGAAGGCACAAACATACCGATGGTTGGAAAACCCAGACTGCACAGAGTCACTCTACTGCTTTAAAATCCCTCATGGCTCCCACTGCCTTCAGGACATGGTGTCTGTGAAGCAGTCCAGTGCCCCCCTCAGCCCCAGCTGCCAGCCCCGCAATGCTATGCCTTCCTTCCCACTGAGGGCTTTGTGTAAGCACTGCCACGCTGCTTTCTGACTGCCTACTTCCTTTTGATCCTTCAGGGCCCAGTTCAAACACCGTGTCCACCACAAAGTCTTGCTCAATATCTCTCTCCCTCTCTTCTCTCCTCCCCCAAGCAAGGCCAGTCTCTCCTCTGTGCTCCCAGAGAGCCTGTGGCTGCTAACACCTTACTTCTTTATTTTTCATTTACATTAAACCAAAGCATTGCAGAAAGTGTGCAAAAGCCTCAGTACACAGCTCAGTATTTACCACAAGGGGCCACGCAACCAGCACTGAGGTCAAAAAATAAAACACTGTCAGCTTCTCGGAAGCCCCCCTGCTGCCTACTTTATAACCACTTTGGAAAACTGTCTGGTGGTATGTACCAAAGCCAAAATCAAACAGTTTTCCAAAGTGGTTTTACTCCCAGCCCCTTTCATCTTGCCTTGACAAAGGTGGCAATCTTGTCTGTTTCACCTTCTGAATTATAATATCCTGGGATCAGAAATTAAAATTTGATGACCTCCTTATCACCAGCTCTCATCTCAGAACTGGCACATGATCAGTACTCTATAAATGTGGAATGAATGTAGGAGTGAACGAATGAACGAATGAATGAATGAATGAGAAGGATAAAGAACATGCACCCTCAATCTGGACAATGCTCTTGAATTTTTTCTGATCGATGCCGCGTTAAGCACACTTTCCGCATGTGGAACCCACAGCAGCGCCATGATTCTGGGATTCCCATTGGAACTCACAAAAGACCAGATGTCCTCTAGAGATTGCTGAGGGAAAAAAAGGCTCTAAAGGTCATCAGTTTTAATCAGAAGAATCAGAATTCTAGGTAAAGCAGGCCAGTTAAATTGGTTCGACAGCCAACTTCAGCAGCAAATGCAGCTTCCAGCATCTTCCTAGATTGGTTCATTTTCCAAGATCTGTGATTTTTAAATGAGGAGTAGGATCAAAGGTCAACTTTACCCCCTGGAGCACAAGCTAAGTATGTGCTGTAATCACATCACAGAGCAAACTTCAAAAGCTCACAGCATAGTGACGGAACCACCTGTCTATCTTCAAACCAGATGAATGGCTTTCTGATGCTATCAATCAGGAAAGAAGACGTATAAAGAGCAGCTGATCCTTATTTAACCAAGCCTTTCTCATCTTGTCATGAATAAAAAGCACATGCACAATCCTGGCCCAGGTGAGAAATAGAACCTGCTAGAAACTGCCAGAGGGTCTGTTATTTTCCTGTAACCTTTCAGAGCCTGGAGGTGTCACTGGTGACAGCCCAGAATGACAAACCAATAATGCTTTCCCAAAGCACAAGACTCCAGAAAAATGGAGGTCCAACACTACAATTTGATCCTTCCTTCCCAGAACCCGAGCCTTGCTCAGAACAATGATCTCCTTAGAAAGTGTTATGACGTTAGCATGTTCTGAGAACTTTGCTTTGATGACTGTGACTGGCAGAAGGAAGGCAGCAACAACAGGTTGTTGCTTTCAAAATGAAAACTGGAACCTGTAGCCTTCAAGATGAAAGGACCCAAATTAGAGCTGGTCCTTCCTGAATTCTCGGTCATGTCTGATCTTCCCTGCAGGCCAAGATTACGTTTACAGCAGCCAGTTCAAATGTTAATACCAATAACCCATCCTGAATCCTAAGATCCAAGGCCAAAATCACCCTCTCACTGTCCCTGCTGGGAAATCACATGACTTTCCTTTTCGAAGGCATGGCCATGACAAGGCGCTGAGAGCAAAGAAAACCCTCAAGATAGAATGGGTAGCCATAAGCCCAGCTCTAACCCCTACAACTACCCGTGTGGCTTTGTTGAATGCCTTCCCCTCTCTGAGCCTCAGTCTCCAAATCTGTAAAGTGGGGAAACAACACCCTCCTGACTAAAGATAGAGACAATGAACAATAAATTCTGGTACACAGAAGGAATTTAATGCATACACACCACCTCTCTCTCCCGATAAAATTGCAACACTATAGAATCAGAAGACCTAGATTCTTCCAATTATTCCCTGAAGGAGACAGGTCCCTGATGCTCAGTTTCCTTCACTGCAAAGTGTCATCTGTGGCTCCCAGAGGGCTGAGTGACAATCCATGAAGAGGCGAACTCTGATTCATCTCATTTCACAGCTGAGGAGTTCGCCTCTTCATGGATTGTCGTTGAGTCCTCCGGGGGGCCACAGCTTGTACACAAGCACCTGGCAGAGTACCTGACACATAGATGTTGGTCCATAAATGTTCATTACTTTAACTTAATTATTAGAGTGGAATTTAAGTAAACAATGATTATTGGAGCACACACACAAAAATGATTGTTCTCAGTCTTCCCACCCAAGCAAATTGAAGTTCTGTCATTGGAGAGACTATGTCAAGCAGACAGTGTCCCCCTGGGGCCCACCTGCCTTCAGTAGTATGTGTCTAATGGAAGGTGCTCTTTAGACCACAAGTTCCTTCTTCCCCCAAAACTATGCAACAGGTAGAGGCCAGCTGTGCCAGATAAGGCTTATTAACACGGAAAGAAAGAAAGCATTCTAGCTAGATGAAGCACACCCCTCAATTTTATCTTTTTTTTTCTATGTATTTTATTTTTTTACTTTCTGACTTAATCTGCTTGCTGCCCTGCCCCACTGGGCCTCCAACCAGCCTGAACTAGTTCTCTTGCAGACTGGAGCCTTAGAGGGTGCCTCTACTGCCCGATGTACGGATTGATTTTTACACTATGCAAAATCAATCCTGGGCATGCAATTTCTCCAGTGGCTCGGCCTCAGAGAGAACATTTCCTTGGCAGGTTACAGGATCACAAAGGGCAGGAACGCACAGGCTGAGCACTGACGCAGCTTGCCAACTGCCAGAGCTGGAGAGGCAGGGGGACTGGGGAGGAGAACCGACCAGAGAAAGGCATTAAATTGAACCTCTTCATCCCAACAGTGGAACTTTTGGGGGCTCAGCTAATCCTGAGCCAAAATAGTCGGGGTAGGGGTTGCACTTATAAAGGCTAAGTGGCTGGGTTAATAAGGCTTTCAAGATTCCTCATGCCGAGACTGCAGTGTGCAGACTTCTCCAAGCATCAATTATATGAGCATAAAAGTTTCTGGAATGGAGAAAGGGCACTGAGTTCACGGTGCTTGCTAGGGGTCTGATGGATCTTCATCCGCCCCCCGAATCTTCCAAGTGCTTCACTACTTTCCTCCTCCCCTAGCCAGTCTCCCATGCCTCCAAAACTCCTCCAAGTTTGCTTTAATGAGCAGCCTCTATTTATTAATGGTTTGGTAAAAATAAAATAAAATAACAGGAATATGCACCCCAATATGCCTCATTATAAATTGCACAAAGTTAGTTTCCAACTAAAAAAAAAAAAAAAAAAACAGAAAAAAAAAGAAAAAAGTACATATGGTATAAGATCTTGTGTAAAATCTATTTTCTCCTCAAGGAAAAGACAGTGGACCTCTTGCTGTCCTGGGCAGTTCAAGGGGCTCCAGGTATACTATCTTGGGCCACATTCTTTAAGAGACTGAGTCCCAGTTTCTTGATCTACAACTTGGGGCTCTTTCCCAGGAAGTGGCATTTATTGTGACCATTAAGGCATCAAGATCCCTGCCTGGTTTGGATTTACAGCATGCCAGACACTGTGTTAAGCACATTGCATGCTTTAGTTCATCCTCCTAAGAAGCCCATGAGATAGATAGCCTCCCCATTTTATAAATGAGGGGACTGAGGCAAACAGGGTTATGGGGTTTGCTAAGGTCACAGGCAGTAGAGCTGACAGCCAAGCCCAGACTGTCTGGTGTCCTTGTTCTTAACCAGTGATCTCTTACTTTTTCCATTTCTCCTTCCACTCCCCTATCTTTCCCTTTGTTCCCTTACATCACCCCTCTTTCCTATTATTGCATCCATCCCTTAGGCTTGTGCCTGCTTTTGAGCTCCTACATGATCTGGCCACTCATTTCATAGATTTCTATCACAATGTCCTGGCCCCTGGGCCCCTCATGCAACTTCCCATTACTTGACCAGAATGGTCCTCATAAAAAGAACTAGTGACCACACCTTCTTCCTCCAGAATCTAGCACTTTCGCCAAGTTCCTTCCTTCTTTACCTTCTAAGATAACTGCAACTTTCTTCTTGAAATTCCCTTTTTTCTACTCTGACATTTTAGTACCCTACATTTCTCCCCCATTATGTGGTTACCAATCCATCCATCCATCATCCTTCCATGCATCTACCCACCCACCAATCTACCCATCCATCCATCCATCTATCTATCCATCCATCCATCCATCCATCCATCCACCCATGCATCATCCATCCATCCATCATCCTTCCATGCATCTACCCACCCACCAATCTACCCATCCATCCATCTACCCATCCATCCATCCATCCATCCATCTACCCATCTATCCATCCATCCATCCATCCATCCACCCATGCATCATCCATCCATCCATCCACCCATATATACATATGTACATAAGATAATAACGATTATCTGAACTCAGAATCTCTGTGACCTTGGGTAAATCCCTTTACCTCTCTGATCTTCTATTACCCCACTTGTAAAACAGAAACATTAAGAACATAACTTATAGGATTGCCGTTAGGTTTAAATGAGACAGTAGATGTAAAGAAACCTATCTCAAAGAGGTGCTCAATGTATGTTTGTTGTTTCATTGCTAATTTTCTTTCTTAGATGAAATTGCATTATGTTTTACTACTGGCATATACTCAAATTGTTTGCTATCACACACCACACAGTGCCACTGTAGGCAGGGGAGATGATGTCAGAGTAATCCCTGTATCACTCAGAATCACTGATAAAACTCTCTTAAAGTAAAATCTTGGGATCATTTCTGGCATTTTTTCCACTTCTTCCCCATCATCCCATTAACTACCAAGCCTCTAAAATTGGTGTCCTTTCCACACTTTCTGTGGCCTTTATACATTCACAAACTGAACTTCTTACTTTTGGTCTTCCCCCATCCAGGCCATCTTCCGCACCACCCACAGGTTAATTTTTCTGAAATATCATTTTCCATTCCCTTCTTCAAAACCTCTGCTGCATCTCCACAACCTATGTCTTAGAAGTTATTTTCTTCTTGTTTCACTTTTTTTTTTTTCCAACGTTTTTTATTTATTTTTGGGACAGAGAGAGACAGAGCATGAACGGGGGAGGGGCAGAGAAAGAGGGAGACACAGAATCGGAAACAGGCTCCAGGCTCCGAGCCATCAGCCCAGAGCCTGACGCGGGGCTCGAACTCACGGACCGCGAGATCGTGACCTGGCTGAAGTCGGACGCTTAACCGACTGCGCCACCCAGGCGCCCCTTGTTTCACTTTTTTGAATTTACTCTATTTCTTCATTATAAATGTAATACATGCACATCAGTGGAGATTTGTAAACTAGAGGGAAAGAAATCACTCACAAACCCATTACATGAACAAAATTTTTGATAAATTTCCTTACAGACTTCATCCCTCTTTCCCATATACAGAGTCTTTGTTTGTTTGTTTATTAGGAACCCTACTCCACACAGAATCTCCTGTTCCATATTCATTTCTCACTTAGGCGATTTCTCCATTCCATTGCTGTCTTCATAACTGCCCTCTTCAATGCCTATGTAATATTCCATTGAGTCACTTAACCAGTTGTCATTTGCTAGAATTTAGCTTATTTGCTGAGCACTTAGGTGAGCCAGGCACACGGCAAACGCTCAATAGATGTTGACTATTGTTATCGTTTCCAATTTGGGCTATCACATACAATGCAGACAAGTATTTCTGTATATCTTTCTCTATACCTAGCTGTGTTCCTTTAACTTCTCAGATGTAGATCACTGGCCCAGACAGCATTACTGTTTCTTTGCCTTTTGATACCAACTACAGAAGATGCTGAGGGCTTCCCACCTACCTCCAAGCACATATCCCTCTGGCCTTTCCATTAGAGGGCTGGCCCCACATCCAAGTGAAAAATGCCACACGTCTTTGCTGATGGCTTTCTCTGGGACCAGAGTCCATACCTAGAAGTCCAGTAGTGCCCAATATCAATGCCACCTGGGGCAGCTCCAAAACAATGCCCACCCGGATCTGTGACATAAAGTCTAGAGATCCCATGCCCCTCAGGTGGGATAACTCTGAAATACTCCACACTGGCTCCCAAGGGTCCACAGGGGAATTAAGGTCCAAGCAGCCACAGTAGCAACTGGCTAAATAGAAGACACTTCATATGGCCGCCCTCCCTTCCCTGCCTCACTTCCCCACCCCCTCCAGTTTTCTCTGGACCACCTTCCAGGTGAATTAATTGCATTCAAACCCTCCTTTCAGAATCTGCTTTGGAGGGAACTCAGACTGAGACTGTGACACTGAACAGACCAATGGCTAACAACCATCACCTGCTAAATGCTGCCTATTCACCTCCTTAAAAACCAACTGCCATTTTCCAAGGGTCTATCATTTGCTCAGCCAAGATTTTACAGAGTTGTCTTGAGTCCCCATCCTAGGTGCTATAAGGTAGGTATCGTTGCCCTCATTAAATAGATCTGATGACTGAGGCAGCACAGAGATGTTAAGCAATTTGCCCATGGCCACACAGCCCTCCAGGGGCAGAGCTGAGGTCCAAACTGCAATTCCAGCTTCCCCCAAGGCCTGGGCTCTTAACCACCATGGGTTACTGCCAGGAACTGCCCTGTAGCAATAGTGAGATCCTTTGGCTAAAATAACATGGATACTATTAATAGTGTCATCCCTTAGCACTGATCCAATTTCACACTGTGTTCACATTTACTGTCACCCAGAACAGCCTCCTTGTTGCCCCCTGAATATGCTATGAGTATTTCTGCCTCTAATTGGACTCATGCTTCCCTCAAGCTTGTAACAGCTCCCCTTCCTTTCATCTCTCCCGTTTGGTCTTGATCCCACACCCTTTCAGTCTTACTCTGCACATGTCTGCTACTGACATTCTGACTCTCCCTCTGACACAGTTTCCTCATCGGTAGATGTGGACAATTGCAAGTCCCACCTAATAGAGTTAAGTGAAAGCATATGGCACAATGCATGCCTCATTGAAGGCAGTTAACAGATGGCATCTATGCAGCCATCTTGACCTACTAGACTCTCTCCTTCCACCATCTCCTAGACCTCAACTGATTTCCATTTCTTTGCCCCATATTTCACAACTATTTCAAATAAGGCAGCACTAAGTTGTAAATTAAATTTACAACTTAGTAAATTAAAAACCATGTTTGAGGAATCAGAAAAAAATTATCCAAAGCTTGTAAACAAGGCCACAATGATGGATGGAAATCCTTTGAAAATCAATGAGGGACAAGGGTCACCAGTAGATGTCTAGAAACATGTTCTTAGTTCAACTCCTTATTTAATCTTGATGGAAAGCCTCAGAATTAGTGAAGCTTCCAGTTACTTGTGGGTTTTCATCCAGTAGAAACTAACATAATTTCTCAGTCTAACATTTCTTTGCCAAAATTGTTCATAAATACCCTAGCTTCTCAAATGCCCTTTGAAACCATCATAGCATCTTATCGGTTCCCTCACAAATTAATCAATTAATGTTTATATTTATCAGAGAGTCGTGGTTTGACCTTTTGAAAAATTACACATGTACAGTGGCTTGCTGCTAGTTTTCTTTCCACAAACCCAACTTCAGGGTGTGGCTTCTAGAATGGGATGGAGTAGAGACAAATCTTTCCATGTGTGATGGGTGAGTATGAAGCACTATACTTAGACCAGGTTCCTCACCCTCATACTATCGACATTTGGGTTGGGATAATTCTTTGTGGTGGGGGCCATCCTGTGTACTGTAGGATACTAAACATCATCCCTGGCTTCTACCTACCAAGTGCCAATAGCACCTTCTCTCCAGTTGTGAACAGCAAACTTGTCTCCAGGCATTACCATATGTCCCCTGGGAGGCACAAATGCCCCTATTTGAGAACAACTCATTTAGAATATATTTCACAAGTAAGAATCATGGGAGATATCAGAAAGGTCAGCAAAGATTTATAATGGTACACAAAGAATTACCCTGGATGGTCTTCAAAATCCAATAGCTGTAGACTTAGCTCTTCTCACAGACCCCACAGTGTCACTGTCTGTCATTCTCCCCTCGGGTGTGTAATCTCTACAAGATAAGCAAATGTACCTTCTGGATCTGTCTGATTCACCTTAGAAAACTTAATTCAAAGAGTAGAGCCTAGAATTTAGTAGCTGCCAACAGGGACTAGGTCTTGGTAGGTACTATATGTGTATATATGTAACATATACATGTATTTATATGAATGTGTTATATATGTGTGTTTGTGTATATCTATTATATGGGTATGCATGTGTTATATATGTATATATGTATACATCTATGTGTATATGTGTATGTATATACATACATACACACACTACATACTATGCACACATAGTAGGCGGCTGCTAAGTCAGATGAAGGATAGAAGAATATGCCACCCTAAACATGCCACTTTGTCATAAGGATTATTTTGACCTGAAGGCAACTGAGAAGAAGCAGATAAAAGAAAACCTTACTGACTTCCTCTTATTTGCCTAAAAACAGGACATGAATTTACAAAGCTGTCCCTCCTCCCCTTTCCACCAAGAAGAACAGATACTATCCCCTATAGACAACTTCAGATCCTTATCAATGCAGAAGGCACTGACTTAACCCTGCGTCACAAACCTCATTCTAGTTTTCAATCCCATTACAACCTCACAACTGGCCTCCCCACACCTTTCTCTTCCTTGTATTTAGCTTAAGATGGTATCTAAGCTGGAGTTCCAAGCCAACTCTGCAAGTTACTCATGTTTTCCCTGGGTATCTACTATGTATATATGTGGTATACATATTAATAAGCTGCTGGCTTTTCTCCTATGAATCTTTTTTTTTTTTAAAGAATCCCAGATAAAAACCTAAGATGAGTTTTGCCACCCCTACACAGACTTCCCAGATGCCTCTTCTGTCATCATGCCAGGTCTTCTGGACTGTGGGGACCACAGCTGTCCCTGAAGGCATTCTGTGAACACAGCTTAGGGTCTCCCAGAAGTAAACACCCCGTGGCCATAATGGGATAGAGCAGAACCTTCAGCCTCCACTCCCATATCTCTGTGGTCTGCATTTTGTAATCTCCACTTTCTTCAGAGGAGCCTGGCAAATGTTTCCCTCCTTCACCCAGCACGACATCAGGAAGGTCTCTCTCCCCACAAAACACACTGGAGCAGCAGTTTCCAAACTTGAGGGAACATCAGAATCCTCTGGAGGGCATCTGTGTGAAGATACAGATCGCAGGATCTACCCCAGAAGCTCTGAATAAGTAGATGCTGGGTGGACGATTGCATTAATAAGCTCCCAGGTGATGCTGACACTGCTGGTCCTGATGGTGAAGGCCCAAACTCGGAGACCCCAGAGTCCACAATTTGTTTCCCACATGTAGCCTGTGCGTCACTATATAGTGACATACTCTATGCAAGAGTTCCCTTACCCCTGGGAATTTAGCAACAGCATTGGAAATGCAGCCTTAGGGAGCCCCTCTTTGCTCCCTAAAGAGGGGCTCACTAAAGCCTCAGAGACATTCAGTTCTGGAAAACAAAACACAACCTGTTTCATTTCTATGGGTAAGTCCAGAGTTTCCCAAAATATTAGGTCAGGCAATATTTTATTTTTTCCCAGAACCCTTATTAATAACCTCTTTTGGAAGCAGTACCTCTTCAGAATACAAAACAGTACATTGGAAAATCATAGACGCATGTGGTTTTGTATAGTCACCTGTTGTTACCTTGGAAAGCTTAAGGAATCCAGGGGGCCCAGCAGAGTCCCTGCCACCCAGAGGCCAGCCACCTGGGAAACCAGATCGCAGCCAGAACCCTTTCAATCCCAGCTCCTGTCCCAGCCCAAACTGCAGCTGCTCCTCCAGACTAGAGATTCGGGAAGACATTTACAGTCCCTCAGCTTTGTCTTTATAAATCCACACCCTCCAGGAGCACAAAATAGGCATCCTGGGACTGATCCAGGGGCAAGCCCTGCTGCCCTTTCCTGCTGCACAGGGCTCCGCTAATGACTTCATCCCTCTGCATTTTAAACATGAAAGAGAAATACAAATCATCAACACAAGAGTGAAGACAGAGAGGAATATATTTCATGTTTAGGAAGAGACATCTGGTGGGGGTGGCAGGTGCTGATGCGGGAATGTTTTTGGTGGGGTGGGGGCCTGGATTTGGAGGTGCTGAGTGCCAAGTGTAGGACCAAAGAGCTCCTTCCCCTGCCTCAGACCTCAGATGCCTTCTCATTGCCAGGCCATGAAGTCTTCAGCTGAACCTGCCAAGGGGTGCCAAACATTCTTGTTAATTCGGATAAATCCTTTCAGCAATCTGCTGTCAACTTGAATACAATGACACTTAGCATGTCAATTAGCTCTCTCCCCCTCCCCCTATTCTCCCCTTTCCTGGGCCACTTATGTTTATTACTTTTAGAAATCAGCCTCACTAACACACACTAAGACCCTAAAGTCTCTGGGCCTTAGGGCCAGTACTCTACACCAGACCCACCTGGGCCAGGGAGGAAGAATGACCAGTGAGCAGAGAGGGATCTTAATCCACTTTGCAAATCTGCAAAACATTGCTTTATTTCTGATGGGCCAAGTTGCCTGCAGCTTTGGTTTACCAGGGTCGTTTTTAATTAATAAAATGTGTGAGGGGTGCCTGGGTGGCTCAGTCAGTTAAGCGGCCGACTTCGGCTCAGGTCATGATCTCGTGGTCTGTGAGTTTGAGCCCCACGTTAGGCTCTGTGCTGACAGCTCAGAGCCTGGAGCCTATTTCCGATTCTGTGTCTCCCTCTCTCTCTGCCCTTCCCCCACTCATACTCTCTCTGTCTCTCTCTCTCTCTCTTAAAAGTAAATAAACATTGAAAAAATAAAATGAAAAATGAAACGTGTGAAAACTGGTATACTTCAGGCCCAGAACTGCCAGCCCCAAGTCCCTCAGTATATGTCTGCGTTGGTTTTCTGATCTCTGAAATGAAGTGGATGATAGGCACCTATTGAGGAATAGCAGGGTTAATGCAGGTAAAGACAGTAGAATGTCACAGGCACTTGGTGAGCAGGAAAGGGTCAGGGGTGGCCACGCAAGAGCCCTGAGGTTGGACTGCCTGAGGTTTGCTTGCTTTTCTGTTTAACAACAGCTTTTTTTTTTTAATGCTTATTTATTTTCAAGAGAGAAAGAGAGACAGCACAAGGGGGGAAGGGGCAGAGAGTGGGGGACAGAAGATATGTAGTGGGCTCTGTGCTGACAGCAGCGAGCCCGATGAGGGGCTCAAACTCACGAACCATAAGGTCATGACCTGAGCCGAACTGGGTAGCTTAACCGACTGAGCCACCCAGGAGCCCCTAACAACAACTTTACTGAAACATAATCCACACTGTATAAAGTTGAACCTGTTAACGTATACAATTCTGTAGTTTTAGTAGGCTCACAGACTTGTGCAACCATCACCACTATGTCATTCCAGAACACTTCCATCACCCCCCAAAAAGAAATCCCACTTCCCATTCCCTGCTCCTCCCACCCCGGGTCTTAGGCAACCACTGCTCTTGCCCTCTGTCTCTATGGATTTGCCTGTTCTGAACAATTCTTTCCATTTCACAGAATCATACAATATATATGGCCTTTTGTGTCCAGGACTGCTCAAGTTTGAATGTCAGCCCCAGAGCTCAAAAGCTGTGTGACCTTTACCCAGTTCTCCTGGAATGTCCCCATCTGTGAAATGGAATTAAAATCATAGTAGATACACCAAAGAGTCTTTAGGAGGACTAAATGCGCTAATTAATACATCGGAAGCACTCACACAGGGCCTAGCTCCGAGTAAGCACTGCTTAGATGTGTAACCCCATTACTGCTGCTACTACTGTTATGACTAATATGCTGCTCCTCTGCCCCAAACCATGTGACCGGTGGTGGGAACCCAAAGATGAACAGAGCACAGAGAACACAGCTCTTGCCCTCCCCAGTACACAGCCTGCTGGGAATCGTATGATTAAGAAACCAGCTTGAATGAATACAATGAAGGCTTATCATATGCACATTTAACTAATGGAAATCCAGCTCTTCCACCAAAACGAGAAGGAAAAAGAACAATGTAAGTACTGCAATTAAATTCCATAAAATTATATCTTGCCTATATTCTTTATTATGCACTGTACGTTATGGCTTCCATTATACATTGTTACATATTGATTACAGTACAGGGATGCATACACAAAACCACACACACTGCAATTTAGTGGGCAACTTAAGATATTTCAAGGTTAATGACAACTCTGTGTTTGCCTTAAACCTAGACTTTATATTCTAAAATACTGTAACCCCTGAGTAAAGTGTGACTCTATTGTGTGTCCACAACAATAACAATCCAGAATGAATCCCAACAAATGAAGTCAACCAACAAGCAGTTGGTTGACGTGGGCTGCAGCGGGTTCCAGTTGGCCAAGCACGACTTCTGCCCTCCACAAGCTCACAGTCTCGTTGTGAAAATAAACCACATAAGCATAATCACAAGAGGTTGGTGAGAGGCAGAATGGGGTTTAGGAAACAGATGGAAATAATCTTTCACCCTACTAGCTGACAAGACAGGCAGACAGACACCAGAGGGGCTGTGCTCTCCCTGCCCTGTCCATCCCTTCACTGACTTTGTTCTCCACAGCACTCAACACATGACAGACATCATGCATCTATGGGTTCGTTTTCTATTATCTCTCCCCCAACCAGCTTAGGGACTTAGGGACTTCGTGTACACTGCTTTTATCTGTATTCCCAATCCTGAGAAAAGCGTTGAAGTACTTAGTGGGTGGGCAATAAGATTTGTTGGTGAATGAGTGAATGAGTGAATGAGGGTAACTATTTAGACAACCTCCACTTTCCTGCCACCTTCTGTCCCCCAAATATCTGTAGTCTGTTCCTCCAATCTCAACATGCTTATTCTTTAATTGTTCATAAGTAGTGGGAATACATCCATGTCAATGATGAGGCCCTAAGGTAGCATTCCAGGGCTTTGGCATACTGGTACCATCTAGTGGGAAAGAGAGTACCTGCAGGTAGGTACTGAACCAAACTCAGCAGGTTTAAAAAAAACACACACAAACAACCATGACCCTTTCCTTCATCATTGGCTCTACTAAGGAAGTTTTCAGTACCGTGTAAGGGAGGCAACTGAAATCTCTTACATACTCATGCCCTACCCAGGACATATACTGCCAGTCTAAGTCCATGCCACACCTCTCTACTTTTCCACTCAGGACTCTTCCAAAACCATGGCTGCTCCTCCAGAGCCACAAAGGTTCAGTGGGGAAACACAGAGTATTTAATGGTGCCAGGGGCCACCCTTGACCAACGGAAGACTGGGATAGTGGATACTCACCCCAGCCTCCCATCCTACAAAGGGACCATCCTGAAGCAGGTTTCACACAGTGCTGAGGGGCCCCGGCTAGTTGCTCATGACCATAACCAGCTCAGTGACACGTTCTTTACTGTCTTTCCTTCTTTCTTGTTTCGTGTTCCTCACTTCTGTGCCTCGGGACCATCTCTCAGATTAGCTCCCTGCATCCCAGCCTGTATCTCCGTCACTGTTTGGGGGAACACAACCTAAGATACAGTGTTTGACATCAATATACTTTTGGGTGGCAAGGAAGCCTTAAGAATTGTAGTCCAGATAGTTACTACAAAAGCTAAATTATCAGATAGTTTAGAGCTGGTCTGAGAATGATGTTTCATGGTTAATCTTTACCTTGAACAAAGCTAACGTGGAATAATCAAGTGATACTGTCACAGTATCTCATGGTAACTGAGACCTGCCACAGTTCTCATGGTAACAACAGGCCAAAGAAATCGTCTCTCTCCTTGGCCTTGACCCTATCCCAGTTTAACCAACCAGTAAGGCAGCTAATGGATTTGATCAGAAGTTGGCAAACTACAGCCTGAGGGCCAAATCCAGCTCTGCTTGTTTTTGTAAATAAAGTTTTATTGAAATACAGACCTACCCATTTGTTTACATACTGTATGTAACTGTTTTCACACTACATGGATAGTGTTGAGTAGCTGCAAGAGAGACATATTTTTCTTCTATAGATATATATTTTATTCTTTGCAGAAAGAGATTACCCACCTGTAGTGCAAGTCTTTGGTCGCAGTATCTTTAGATTCCCAAAAGCAAAATTTCAAGAAACAAAAAAATAGAGAATGGACAAAGGTTTGGCAACAACACTTTACCACTCTATTTACCATCATAAATTGAAGATAAAACTGTGATAGGCAGTAGTTAGCTAACTTCATTTACAAACAATAGGACATTTCATCCCTGAAACTAAAAAGGTCATCACATCAGAACAATGAACTTTCCATCCCAAGGGAGGGCTGTGGATAAACTCAGAGCAACTGACTATCCAAATGCAATTGTTTTACAGCACCATCACTAACCAAAATTATTATATTTACTTATTTTTGTGGTTTACTGCCTCTCTCCATCATTGGAAGGTAGACTCTGTGAAGGCAGGCAATCCCGTCTTTCTTAACCACTGTTGCTAACCCAGTGTAAAGCATGATGCTGCGACACAGTGGCTGATCAGCTAATACTTGTTAAATGACTGAAACATGAGGTGTACACATTGGGGTGCACAGATCCAAATGTCCTGAGAGAGGCAGCAATGCAAGGCCACCATGTGGAGTGATGAGGGCTGGGGCAGGGTGAGAATGTGTCCACCCACCTGCACAGGGGCCCTGTGTGCGCCCTCTGCTATGCCACCAGTACATAAGACAATGCCAGGCACATACAGCAAATGTTCACTGAATCAATGGCTACCCTGACCAAAGGCACTTAAACTGAATTAAAAGGAAAAAAGAAAACGCTTCTGGTAAAACAGAACTACACTTCAGGTTAGATTCAGTTCAGTTGCAATGCACCATAGATCTGTGTGTTTCAATATAGCTGCAGGCTGTATATTTCTCATTTTCCTATGGATTGGGGAAAATGTTGTAGTCAGTGGCGCTCAGGGAACATTGGAGCCCCTCGGCACCCTTGGGGAGGAATGCCATCCAGCCTCAGAGCTTAGCAGCAGACAGGAAACAGCCAGCAAATTTACCATGAGAGAATTTACCTGCGCTGGAGGCCACAGAGGAACCACACCCTGGCTCAGTCCCAGCATCTGTGTGGCTATTCTTAGCAAGACAGCCATTCTTGTTGAGCAAAGCATGCAGTGTGGATGGGTGGTCGTCCCTGGTCAACAGCAAGGACTCAGTGACAACACAACTGATCCTGGGCTAACCCAGTTCTGAAGGTTGCAATCATTAACCCAGACAGGAGGCCCAGGTCCCAGGCCCACTTTTAGAGACCAGGAATTCAAAAATGGGGTCACTACAAGTAGCCATTTTAACTCCAGGAGAGCCAGAAAACAAAATAGTCAAGGAAGAAAACTCTTACAACCTTTGGGGGGATAAGGGAGGAAGCTTTCATACATGAGTGAAATATGGAGGAAAACTCATATGCACAAGAATCAGAAATGCATGGGCCCAATCCCTGGTCTGCATTCCTAGGGGCTGTGTGGCCTTAGGCAAATGACTCAACCACTCTGCACTTCTTTTCATCCTATATAAAATGGGTTAAGAATAGTTGTCCCTAAGGCTTGCAATAAAGATTTGAGCTAATGTATGCAACCAGCACATAGCAATAAATTATACAGTAAATTTGCTACAGGTATTTTGATATATTTTAAATCATAATCATAAGTGCTCACGGTGCTCACATGTAAACACACACACACACACACACACACACACACACAGTGCCCTGAAAAAGCCTCCAGGGAAACAGCTGCTAAGAAGATACATCTAGTAGGTAAGATCCCACCAGATCAAGTGATTTTATGAGGCATGAAATCCCAAGGGGAGCCATCTTTGGGGAGCTACCAATATGGGAACTGGCAAATCCTTCTCTAGAAAGCAAACTTTATTTATTTATTTTTTAATGCCCATGCATTTTAAATACACGAGCATGTTCTTCCCCTCTAGGTTACTCAGATGATCAAGGCCAAGGCCCCGTGGTGCCTGCAAGCCACAAGCTTCCCTGGAGCACAGTACGTGCAAGTTAATACACCAACATTCCTTTAGCATCCATAGAGCATTTGTCAGCCACCGGATGGGGTCATGAGCATACGTGGACTTAACCGGAACCCTGCTGGGCAGTTACACCTACTCCCTCTCCTTGCCCAGACGCAGGAGGAAACAGAAGAGGAGGGAAATAAGGTAACTCATCTGAGGTCACACAGCACGCAGACGGCCAGGATTCAAACTCACTTCTTAAAATCTCAGAAGTCTTCCTAACTCTCTGAAGCAAGCTGAGACGCTCGTTCCTCTGAGTCCTGGCAGACCATAGGCCCTGAGTCACCTCCAGCACGGGCCCTATTCAGGACCAGGTGTTGTATTCACCTCTGCATCCCCAAATCAGCAGCATTCTTGGCGCCTGGTAGGTTTTTTCTTTTATTTTTTAATGTTTATTTATTTTTGAGAGAAAGAGAACAGAGCATGAGCAGGGGAGGGGCAGAGAGACAGGGAGACACAATATCCAAAGCAGGCTCCAGGCTCTGAGCTGTCAGCACAGAGCCAGATGCACGCGGGGCTCAAACTCACAAACGGCGAAATCATGACCAGAGCTTAACCAACTGAGCCCCCCAGGTGTCCCTGCCCTTGGTAGATTTTAATAATTATGGGAAGAAAGAAGGAAACATGGATGTAAGTGGTGGGGGAGGGAGGGCAAAATGGAAGGATGGGAGGGAGGTCACAGCAACCACCCCTTTGAGCTGTTTTAGTCTCTTTTGTCTCCTATTGCAACAATTACCAAATTCGTATTATTTCAGCTATTTATTTTCTCGTGGTTGCCCTCTGTAGGTAGCAAGCCCCCTGAGAACAGGTTCCAGGCCCATCCTGTTTCCCTACGAATTCCCTAAATTCCTCAATAAAAACTTAAGGAGCAGACACCTGTGTATCCCTCATCTTTGGAGGATAACATAGCTGTGCTGCTCTTTTTTTTTTTTTTTTTTTTTTTTTGAGAGAGAGAGAGAGAGCCAGTTTTTAAACATTTACCAGCATACTACTCCCCAGCACCCAGCTGAAGATTCTACCGCATCTGGAAACAGAAGAGTCACCAAGGCCACATCCAACATGCAGAAATGAAGACTTGTTAGCATTCGGAAAGTGATTGCCGAAAGTAGTAGATCATTATTTGCTTCATGTAAGAAATATTTCTAGCGCTGCTGATTGAATGTTCAAGAAACGATTAAAGGGCTTGGCAATGTTTCTCCCAAATATCTTTTGCATGAAAAGCCTCAGAGATTGGTTAATTATAGAGGCGACGCATCAGTCTCTCTAGACAAGGGCACTTCCAGGCCCCCACAGTGCCCGTCCCAGGTGCGAACACGGACTGGGTCCATGAGCATGGGTGTCATGGGGGCCCGGGAGGCCTCTCCCAAGGAGCACCGGTGCAGGCTGGCTAACAGCCCCGTGGAAACGGCCCTCAGACCCCGCTTATGATGTCAAACACCTGGGTTCCTTCTTTGGGCAATTGGCAGCTTCCTGCCAATTGAAAGAGTCAGAACTCAAGCTCGCTACGTCAGCCCTCCCTGGCCCGTGCTCTGCGAACCCAGAGACCGAGCCCTGCCAGGTTCTGCCCTAAATGTCTCTTGGATGCTCTGAGTGGCGCGTCTGTTTCCTCTCTCCGGCACTGTTACTCCTGCGACCTCAGGCCTGGGCTGGCTTCTCACTTCCGTTCGTACCCGGTGTCGATCCATTCCCCACACTACAGCCAGGGGGACCTTTCCAAAGTGAAAATATGACCTTGTCACACCACACCCTCCCCTTATTAGTTTCAATGGCTTCCCACTGCTCCAGGACAAACACCAAAATCCCTGTGGTGGCTGCCAAATCCCAGGGGCTCTGGCACCACTGCTCCTCCTATCGTGGTTTCTTCCTCCTGCACAGAGACTTCCCTCAGGCTGTGCTTTCTGCCTGGAATGCTTTTCCCTGCCCACACCTTCTGGCATTCCCCTGTCTGTAAGGCTCACTACTCCTCCAGACTGTGATGAAGCATCAGGCTATCAGGGAAGCCTCCCAGGTCCTTCATCTGGATCTGATGCCTTTCTTATATTCATTCGTTCATTCATTCATTCATTCACGTTTGCTGAGGGCCTGCTGTACACCAGCACTGTCCTAGGCCCTAGGGATACAGAAGTAAACCAATCAGACAACAGCATGTGCTGTGATGCACCTTATAGTTTAGTGGGGGAGAAAGACGAGGCACAGACCAGCACACTGGATAGAACAGCACAACTTCACACAACTGTGTCTTCTTCGGTCATAGCAGTTTCTCTGCTTCGAATTATTCAGTAATTGACCTTGATCTCCACTGCCCAGGGATCTCTCTCTCGAGGCCTGAACCCCAAGAGAGCAGAGACTGAGTCGGCCTTACCAGGAGTCGTAACCTGAGCACATAGTAGGTCCTCTATGGATATCACAGATACTTACTGATCCACTCAGTCC
Organism: Neofelis nebulosa; assembly: GCF_028018385.1. Classification (NCBI taxonomy): domain Eukaryota; kingdom Metazoa; phylum Chordata; class Mammalia; order Carnivora; family Felidae; genus Neofelis; species Neofelis nebulosa. Next base: position 56,376,876 of record NC_080798.1, on the reverse strand, counting down.
CAGGTAAATCTCCTTAAAGTCAAGTTGTTTGAGTGCTTGGGGCTTGGAGGGGACAGTCCCTGATGACTGAATCCCTAATGGCTCCCTGCCCCTTGAGAAAGTTCCCTACAGTCCCTCTGGCTGTCATTTTGAGTCAGAACAGGAGTCAGCAAACTTGTTCTGTAAAGGGCCAAATAGTAAATATTTTAGGCTTTGTGGCCATATGGTGTCAACTCTGTTGTTATAGCACACGCTCGGCCATAGACAATTATATAAATGAATGGGCATGGCTATGGTCCAATAAAGCTATTTATAAAAACAGGCTGCAGGCAAGAATTAGCCCACAGGCTGCCCTTTGCAACCCCTGCGTTAGATGATCCCAGATGCCCAGCAGCACATGGCAGTTGAAGGCAGAGCCTGTATGGCCTGAGCCATCCACGGGTTCCGCGGGCAGGGTCTGGCAAACTTCCGCAGGCCCTACTCCTGCTAAGAGGGAGATTACCACACAGGCCCAAGCTCCAGGCACTTGCAGGCACCGCGTCAGGCAGCTCGTGGAGAAGCGGTTCCCTGCCACCCCCAGAGGAGAGAGACTTTGGCCCGGAGGCCGCAGAAGACAGGGATGGAGTCTGCCACATTCCTTGCAGGGTCCCTGGGCTCCTCCAGAGGCTGAGCTCACTTCCTGGCCCTGCCCAGGCATGTGGCAGGGGCTGCTCCCGGCTGAACAGCTGCGGCCCTGCACCCCAGCCCGGCCTCCACTCAGCTGGGAGACACAGGGGCTTTGTGCTTCTGTAGCAGATTGGGTGACGCCTGCTGAGGCCTTTGAAATGAGACATGACATGTCAAAACGTGCCTATTCCTAATGCTAATTTTCAGGAATTTGACTTCTCTTGGCAACTGACAGAGGAAAAACAATCACCTTTTTTTTTTGTTTTTTTTTTATATGTATAGTTATATTTACCCTGATCTTTGAGGTCTGAGGCTAAGGAAAACAAGTTATCTGAGGCTTACCTCTTGGGATAGGATGGGTGGACAGATTAGTCTAGTATTTATGGAGCCAGAGGACATTAATTACAGCATTAACACTATGGGTAGACTATAGTGGGTGTTAAGTATTAAAAACAGTTACAAAAACATCATACAAACTCCAGTTGGTGGTAGGGGTGGCAATGTCCTGTGTATAAAAGTACTCTAGGCAACAAAGCTCTGGAACTAACGTTACCTTGAAGTTACAAATGCTCTGAGAGCTGGCTCGGTGCTCCCAGAGTCCCCTGCAGGGCTGAGTACAATAAGTTATTGTGATGTTCTGATGACACTCATACTGTGGGTGAGCAACACTGTTGGAATGACAATGCCCAGAAAGTCACTGTACTCCAAGGGCACAGATGCTTCCGGGTCTAACAGCGCACTGGGGCCTACAAGCCATCCATACTCCCAGAGCCCTGGGACTGTTGATGCAGAGCAATGTTTGGGCTGTACCAACACTCCGCTGTACCCACACCCTGACTGACTCAAAGCTGCGAGCGATGATCTGGGTGTCCTGGTGTTCTGGGTACCCCCAGTCACCCAATGGCACTGATGGTAGGAATGTTCTCAGGAAGGAGGTGTAGTCCCTTTGTTCTTCCAAGGCAAGTGTCAATCTAGTTCAATCACAGTGATCAAAAAGAGGCATGTCCCTTCCTTTCCAAAGAGCCTATCACAGACACACACACACACACACACACACACACACACACCCCGCATCAATGCGATTAAGTCTCAAAATTTGTGAAAGCGGAAGTTCCCAACACAAATGGCTATGGGGCAAAATAAGCAGGTACAACCGGTGGGTGAGTAGTAGGGGCTGGTGGGGACTGTGGCAAATTACAGAGGCATGCCCCGCCTAAAGGGGGCAGTAGTAACTCCCCTCTAGTGAAGTGTGGCCAAGTGGGAGGGCAGCTCTCAGGTTCCCTGACCTTCTGACATTTTAAGAAATGCAGGAGACCTGGATTTTTTTTTTAATGTACGATTTCCAACTTTTCAAAACATTTGGGCCCAACAAAACACATTCATAATCTACATTTGGCCTGTGGCTGCTTTGCCCAGAAGCCAGAGTTGCAGAATTGGGATGTGTGAGCTTTAGTACTGCCAGGCAGGTGTCTCGAGGTTCAACCTGCTGGGCCAAAGGGTGACCCATTCACCAACATGAACCCTACCTCAGTCTGTGTTTCAAGTTTGAAATGCCATTTCTTCTGTTCTCTGGCCTGCCCTTAGCTGCTTCTCTCAGGAGTGAAGAGCAGTTGCTTTCTACTCTAAGCTACTACTTAGTGCCTAGTGAAGGGGATCCTACAGTCCAGCCCATCATCATCTGTCCTGTCTGCTCAGGGAGGAAGAGCCAGGGGATCCCCAGGTGGCTAGAGAGGAGACAGGCTGCGGGGAACTGTATTGGCAGCAACCTTCAGGAGGCTCCGATTCTCTCAGGCGCATGGGCAACTTGCCCGCAGCTAAGTGGAAACAATGCCAAAACCACTGGTCATTTGATTTGATTCTGCCCAACTGATTATTGTAATTGGATGACAGACATATTTCCCTCTCCTTTTCAACTGGTGCCGGAGGGTGAGTGAATCCGGCTCATGAGTCATTCTTCTGGGTAGTTACCTAGTGGGGTAACTGTGCCTGCCTTTTGGCTGCCTAAAGAGAAAAACCAGGTCCAAATGAAATCAAATGCCAGGAAATTTCAGAACTTCCTCACATTTCATATTGTATTGTCTACAAAGGTCTTTGAAATGTTCCCTGCTCTAATACTCAGAGGGGAAACGTAGTTGAAGAATAAGATGGAACAGAAGCAAGTATAGTAGGGAATAAAGGAGGAAGGATACTGAGTGCAAAATGGTAGGACTTCTCATTGGGGTAGCTTCCAGAAAATAATTGGGAATTAGGAGAATAGTAGTGTGTTGATAGAGCGACTACGCTGAGGTTCTTTAAAATATAGCAGCTGTAGGTTCAGAATTTTGTAATGCTGTGGATGGAGCCCTCTTCTGGAGAAATTTTTCAACAGGTATTAAAACAAGATTGAAACACACAGAGATGGACACAGGCACAAAGAAATAGGAAATACTGTTGGCTATTTCGACGATATGACTGTCACTGAATCCATAGCTTGGCATTTTCCTTCCCTTCCACTGAACGGAAATAAACTGGATTCTCCCAAGCAACGGTCTTTCTGGAAGGAGGGAAAGAAAAGAAGGATGTTCTCAAGAGTCTACCCGTAGTTTTGCTGAAACAGTAAACTTCCAACTGAGATTCGACGCACACAGGCAAATGCCAGTCCTTCTAGACACTGCACTTACTGGGTACATTGGTTTGTGAGGCAATTTTACACTAACACATAGGAGACACTTCTAGAAGGAATTAGATTTTATTTAATGGAAAACCCAAGGGCTAAAGATAGCAAAGGAGAGAAGGGAGGGAAGCAGAGCAGAAGAGATTAGCTAAGATGACTGTTGGGCTTTTAATATAGACTGTGGCATTACATAAACTCCAGATCACATATTCAGCCTTGCAGTTTATTAAATCTCCTCGGGAACTTGCTAAAAAAATTGTTCAGCCATCTGAACTCTACCACTTTGACTCTTCTCACCACTTACGTCTCTGTTTCCCCAGTGTGTTTCAAATCTTATGGGTTGTCACATGTGGACCCCACGTCAGGGCTGGGGGTGCCCTCTGCTACTCCCATAATCTTTTCTCCTCATCAGAAAGGTTCTGCAAATAAACACTGCCCTTAAACTACAATATATGATGTTCTGGGGGTACAAAAACACACAGGTTCTCATTTACAATCCTGAAAATCAAGATGCTGCCTCCAAGAAAGAGCCCCATTTTAAATCAACATCTCAGAACTCTGTGGAACGATTTTAGTCACTCCCAAGTGACTGCTCTCCAAACCTGAACCACTCCCTAAAATTCTAATTCTTGGGGGATTACTCATTCATTGTTAGAACTTTTGGCTACTGGTAAGCCATACCCAAATGGGGGGGGGGGGGCGGGGAATCATATTTACAGTGGAATTTCTATGTCATGCCTCCCTTGATTTGTTTCACACTCATTATTTATCATAGCCAAATGCCAGAGGCCACTTCTGGGACAGCCTTTCCCAAAACACCCCAGGGGAGAAGAGAGGCCACTGTCTCTCAATTTTGCCAGCTTCCAGCCATTGTTGCTTAGAATTCCTCTTCCCCTTTCCAAAATGCCTAAAAGAGCAACCTAGCCAATAAACTTACAGAGATTGATGGCTTCCAAAGCCAGACCCAGAATATTACAATTGTGATGGAAAAACACATACATGCTTGCCTGAACACCACTTAGGACCGAGTGACTAATTTGCTTTATTACATTGTTTTTCCCTTCCGTATGTTTTCTCTCTGCCTCAAGAAAGTTCTGTTTTCGCTGGTGGACTCAAAGGCTCTAAGACTTTCTCTGCTTTTCCCTATGGCACACGGAGCTGTGGCCTGGAACCTCTTGCCCATGAAATGAATTACACCAAAATGATTTCTCTGCAAGGTGCTGTTGCAACCAGGATATCACTTAGCGTCCTAATGTGGACGATTGCTCTGATTACGGGTAATAATGTAAGACAGAAACAAGCCTCTGAGAGCAGGCGATTCGATTCCTGGTAACACCTCTGCTGCCCCACACTTAGGAATGAGTGAGCTCACAGCCTGCAGAACCCACCTGTGCTGGCTGGGCCCTGCAGGAGAAGACACACCAGTTGCTTTGCAAAAGGTATCCTGTGAGGAGCCCCTAGTGCACAGGGATTGCTGGGTGCTGCCGCATGGTCTGTCTTGCTCAAAAGGAGGCATAACTTTGGGCCAGCCCTGCGACCCTGACTGAGGTCCCAGCACGCTGAGAGAGAAAAGGACTGTAAAGTCCTAGGGAAAGGCAGGGTGGGAGGGAAGTGCTCCCAGACACCAACAGTTCCCAGTGTGCCAGGCCTCATGGTAAACGCATTACCTAGGACATCCTGTTGAATGCAATCAATCTGCCTGGCGATCCCAGGAAGGCGGAGAGATTATTTCACAGTGGAGAATCAGAAAGCCCAGAGATGTTCAACAACGTGCCCAAGGTGGTACCAGTAGCATATGGCAGAGAGGATCTGTCTGCATCAGAAGCATCCTCTGAACCGTCCTGCTAAATAGGGATATATGTACATACATACAGCCTCAGGGACCATTGGAGTCCAGAAAGTCTGGAAAACTGGTCCACAGATAGACATAAGATTTGTGGCAGGACTTGAGGTTACAGGGACACCCCCCCCCCCCAAGAGGATCAGGCAGCAAAGCCCTGTTAGGAAAGGAGTGTAACTGGGCAGTTCTGAATGGGGGCTGTGTATCCAGGGAAGACAGAAAGCATGGGTGGGGGAGGGGCTCCGTAGCCAGGCACCTTACCCAGTCCCCAGACACCGGCATCCACCCACTAGCCCCCACTTTAAGTCATTTACACAGTCACTGCGTTCCTGGGACACTGGCCCCTTTCCAAAGTCTAACCTCAACATGGATCCAGCAGTGGCCTCCCTTCGATGCCCTGCACCCCCACATCCCAGCCAGCCCTCGCCTGGGATCCTGCCTGCCTCACCCTCCCTCTCTCCAGCACATACACACATGTGCCCAGGCCCCTGGCACCCAGGAGTCCTGGCCAGGAACTCAACCCCCATTCCTAGCACCCGAAAGCACTCCCTGTCTCCTTCCCTCCTCTCTGCCTGGCCCTGCCTTGATCTTACCCACCCACTTGTAGGCTGCCAGCTCATCCCGAGTCCCACGGGCTTCAAGGGAAGCCTCGGGGACGGAGTAGCCTTGCTCTCTCAGAAACCACAGGCCCCAGAACAGGGCTGGGCGTGCCCCTCAGCGGCCCGCACCTCCGGTCGGGCCTCCTCGGAGTATGCTTTCCTGCACACAAACTTCCCGAGATCTTGGAGATCCAGAGGCGGCAGCTGGACAATCACGTCTCGGTCGCACCGCACCCCCCGCCTTCTCCCGGATCCCCTGTCCTTCCCTCGCTCCTCAGCGCTCCGAGGGTTAACAGGCAGCTGCAGCCCTGGTGGGCAAGGCTTGAACTTTTCTCTGCGCTCCGCGCCCGCCCGGGAAGGCAGCAGAGGCGGCAGTCGGGGCTCCGGGCCGGGGCTCCAGCTGGCTGCACAAAGGGGGCGCGGGGGGCTGGGGCCTGCGTCCTGGCGGGGGGCGGGGGAGGACGCGCTCTGGGCCCGAGATCGGGGAGGAAAAGAACCCCGATGCGGGCGCGGCCAGAGTCGGCGCCTTTGAGCGACAGCAGCAGCCGGGCTGCAGCGCTGGGCTGGCGGGAGGCGCCTTCCTGCGCGCCGCGGGGCTGGGCGAGGGGGCCCGGGCGCCCCGGGAAGTCGGCGATGCCAGGCCGGCCTCTCCAGCCCGGCAGCCCGCAATCCGGACCGGAGCTGCGCTTCCCCCTGTTCGGCGCTGCGCTGGGGAAACCACGACTCGCTGGAGTCGCCTCCAACTGAGTCTTTCTCCAATGCATGAGCCACCGGAGGAGGAGGCGAATCAAAGTTACCCCACTTGATGTAGGCGAGAATGTCGCCCCTGCTTGCGGAAAAAAAAGGGGGGGACTCGGGAGTTCTCTCCTCCTCCCCTGAACGTACACACACACACACACACACACACACACACACACCGGAGTGGGAAACCGCCGCCCCCCCCCCTCCCGGCGCCCCGAGGATCTCTGGGGCTGGGAATGACCTCCCTTCGAGCCCCAGGCTTTCTTCGCCGCCGCGCCCCACAGTCCCCCGACCCGCGAAAGCCCCCTCTCCCTGCTGGCGCCAGACGATCGGAATGCAGAAACGGGGCGCGGGGCGCGCCCGGCTGCCCCTCTTCCCTACCTGGGACAGGAGAACGCACAGGAGGAGCGGAGTTCTCGGCTGCATTTTGCCCGACTAGAAGCGCCCGGCGGCGTTTTCATTCATGCACTTGGCTGCACTGAGCATATTTTCCGTGGGAGCCAGGCTTTGAGGAGAGGCTCTGCCTCACCAGCCAGCCAACTTCCCAAATAGATCAGCGGCAGCATCACGAAAGCATTGGGTAGAGGCTGATGACCAGGACCAATGGCTTTACAAGACGGATTCCTTCATAAAGCTCCCTCGTTTTGCATGGCAGATACAGGGCGAGCACCTCGCACAGAGCGAGCCCCTCGGAGGAGGCAGCCCTTTTTGCCTTTTTGGACTGTTGGGGCCCAGCCTCACAAATCACGCTGGGCAACGCCAGCCGAATCCACTTTTGCAGAGAATGGAATTGCACCGGGGACTGGCGAACACTTCCAGCCCAGTGCAAAAAGATTCTCTTTATTAAAATGTTAATAAGATCCACTTTATTTCCAATAAATCAAATAAAATGACCCCAGCAGTTCCAGCCCTCTCCACGCCTGGAAAGACTTGGCGGAGGATTTTTCCCCCCTTTCTTTCTTTTTCTTTTTTTTTCTTTTTTTCCAACTGTGGCCCAAGTCATGATGGTGTTTGGTGTTTCCTTGCCATCTCACAAATCACAAATACGACAGATCAATTCTAGCTTGCAGAAAAAAAAATGCATCAAGGGGCAATAGATTTTATTAACTGCTCAGGTGAGAATCTGACTGGCCGCCTACTCCACAAATGTGCATCTGGCATCAAAGTTGGAGCCATGATTTAAGGAAACTTTTTTTTCCCTATATGGATGTGATTTTTCAGAAGCTCCTACCTATCCCCAGGGAATGGGGGATAGTCATGGCCACTGCTCAAGGAATTTTATAAGTGGGGTGCTATGGGAATGAGGGTCAGAGGAATATAAAGGTCTGCCTTTCCCAGTAAGAATCTAAGACTATGCAGTAAAGATCTCACTTTGTCATTTCCATTCAGCCTCCTTCTAAAAATGATTTAAGTTATTTTAAAATAAAGGAAATTTCTGCAATAGAACTGATGCAACCAAAATTAAAAATCTAGACTGGGAGGAAAAATTCAAAAACCTGAAATGCTAAACCTAAACTTTAATATATTTGCTCTGATTTGGATCTGAGCTTCCTGGTGCCCAAAGCAATAAGAAACATGTAAATTACATAGTTCTTATTTTAGAAAAAAGTATACAAATATCCACTGGCAAAATTTCCTCCTAGAGCTAAATCCTAGAATAAATGTATTATGTGATATCTAATAGAACAGGACACAGAGCAATGGACCATGCGGAGATCCAATAGATTGGGGTGTATTCCCAGCATCTAGCACAGGGCCTAAAACATGAAGACGGTCATTACTGCCTGTTAAATAGATGTCTAGACTTAATCAATCTAAGTGGCAGAGGAAGGAGTGGGACAATGAGTCTAGAGCCACACTGCCTAGGCTTAACCCCCAGCCCTGCTACCAATGAGTAAGTTAGTCAAACCCTCTGTGCCTCTGTTTGTCCACTGGTGAAATGAAAATATAAATCATATGAACTTATAAGGTGGTGGCAAGGATTAAGTGACAAAATAACTACTCAATAAATGTAAACCAATGCACTTTGTAAAATTCCTTCATTGCCAGCTGTTGAGTCACAAGATTGCCTCACATGGCCCCAAGGTGACTGCTGGGGGCCTCCTGGCTGCGTTAGCTAGAGCTGGCCCATCAAATGGCAATGTTGGCCAAACAACCTCCAGAAAAGCCCAGGAAAGGTGCATCCTGATGCTTCTTCCGGTCTCTTCAACTTTCCACTGTCCTCTTGCCTAAGTAGGCACTGATCCTGAGCCTTTGAGAGTTGCAGTCACAGTGTTTGATAGATACGATTGTCCCAGCTTGGAATTCGTGCATGTGGAAACCTACACCCAACTTGCCTACTGGTAAAAAGTAAAATGGGATATTTTGGAGTCAGGCAGCCTTCACATCAAGGCATCCTGAAACACCCCGGTTTTTTCTCCATGCCACAGCAGGAGCCATCTTGTCAGTCATGGACCAGCTGAGCTAAGCCCATGGATTCAGCAGACACAACGGCAGACAGAGAGCAGAGGACAGCTTCGGAGATGATAGACCACTCTAAGGGATAAAGATGGCGGAAATGATCCAGCCATGTTTCCACAAGCAGTCCCTCGGTTGGGGAAGCAGTCCTAAGGGGAGGGTGTGCAAGGCTGCCCTTGCCCGCCCCCCGGTGGTCAGCATGAGGCTGTGTAACCCGTTCTAGCCAATAAGCTGTGAGCAGAAGTGACAGGTGCCACTCCAAGGCTGGAGCATTTAATCGCCAGGGTGAGACAGGTTGGTTTCCCCAGAATAGGGGCTGAGATGGAAATCTGTGCAGGTGACTTGCTCAGGAGTGTCCTCAGGAACAACAACTGCAAAAGGAAAGAAAACAAGATCGGCAGGGGGGATTGCAGTGGCCTTAGATTCCTCAGCCAGTCCCAGGGGAACTCTGAGGCTAGGGAGGCCTTCCACTCAGAGACGACCCTAAGAGAGTCGGGGGCTGTGTCTTTGTGCTCCAGTGGGTCCATTGTTGGCTGTTCCCCAAGAACAGAATAACCTTAGGTGAGAGAGCTTGGTTGGGCCAAGGGCAATCTTCTAGTCTGACCTCAGCTTCATCATCTACATAGAAAATGAATGTGTTGACCCACAACAGGTAACCAGAGGCTGTGATTCCCAGATTTCAGATGACCACATACACCTAATGATACCAGTGAAGGTAGATGCAGATTTGTGAGAATCTGCTGACTCCATCTCCAGCCAGGACCTGTCAGGCATTCACGAAGGTCCTGGGCTTTTGTCCTGAGTTGTTCTACCAGCAGGCAGAGTGGCTCCAGCCAACCACACCTGATTCCAAGTGAGCATGCCCAAAGGGCCACTCCCATCCCTTCATATTTCAGTCCCCACAGCTTGTATTTTAAGGGTCAAGAGGAGTTAACTTCAAGAGTCTTCTTTGGCCTTAAGGCTCACCGTTAGAAACCCATGAAGGCTAGGAAGGTGGAAAAGATTTGTCTGCAAAATGAGACCTGGATTGGGAACTCCAGACTCCACTTACATTGGGCAAGTTGCTTTTACTCCCCCAGGCTCAGTTTATTCATCCATAAAATGGGAATGATAATATAATAGCACTCCAAGGATTGCTGTAAAAGTGGATGCTACCTTTCCCCTCAATCCCCTACTCCCCTCTACTCTCAGAGAACATGCATTTAACCAAACACAGGATGTCAGGTTTTGTCCAACAAAGACAGGAGAAAACTCATTTCACTCTGGTGGTAAAAGGTCTCTGAAGAATAAATTCATTTTTGTTGGTTTTGCATTGTTTTCCCTTCAACTCCCTAATGGGATTCTTTTGGCCGATGGATGCATTGATGGTAGCAAGTGAGTACTGAAGCTGGACACCACCCCCCTCCAAGAAGCCCAGGCTTTGTGTCCAAATGCAGACCCCAGAACCTGGGGTCTGATGAAATAATCCAACATCCAGGAGCTGTATCCTGAGAAGCCAGGGATTAAAATTCTTGTCTCTCCTTGACTGACATGGATGAAGGCATCATTTCTGGCTGTGTGAAGGAGGCCGTGTGTGTGTGTGTGTGTGTGTGTGTGTGCGCGCGCGCGCGCGCGCGTGCGCACTGGTTGGGTATTATGTGTACAAGCACATGGACGTAGGTGTATGGCAAGGGGGTAAATGCTGTATCTTCCAGAAGAGACGCTTTACTCAAGTTTGGGTACCCTCTGAATATGCTGCTGTAATGAGGCATTTACACAGAACAAGGATAAACCAGATAGATGCCCTTATACGACACAACAGTTATCGGCTATGCCAGGAGCCCTTGATAATTAAGATATATTTGGACAGAAAGGAGGGAAGCCCACACTGCACAGCAGAACAATAGTGTAAGGCTGAAGCTACATCCCTCCCAATGGGATCGCCCACTAAAACCACTAAAGATTATGACAATACACCATCCCACGGTACCTGGTCACCCAAAAGTAGTGTCCGGGATTGTTCTTGAGCCATGAACTTGTTTTATGTTTCTTCATGGCCCTTTGTGTTGCTTACTATTATACCATAAGTGGTCACTTTGCTCAGTTCTTCACTCCAACCTGCATCTACACCTTTCACCCCTGGGTTTCGCCACATGAATTTGATGTGGCCAATGGAATGAGGCAGAAGTGACGATGTGCCGCTTATAAACCGAGGCCCCAAGAGGCCCTGTGTGTTTCAGCTTGCCATCACTAGGAACATTCAAAGGAAATGCCTTCAGAGGAACATTCATGGGTTATCTCATTGGTTGTAGGAAAGAAATGACCTCCATGAACCCAGAGGTGCCCAGCAGAGCCCCACCCAGGTCATTTAACCTATAGGTATGTGAAGTAAAAACAAATAATTGCTCTAAATTTGGAGGTGATTAGTTATATAGTGAAACCTAACCAATAATTACATTTGTTTGTTGTCTATCTCTCTGAAATGCAGGTAAGTCTATCTTTTTGCTTCTGTATGCTCAGCTTCTAGAACACTGGTTTACAGTAGGTGCCCAAATGACTTTTGCTGAGAAGGTAAATTAAGTGGCTTCTGAACTAAACAATGTGTGATGCTGATGGGAAACCCACCCCCTACATATACTTCCCTACCAGAAATACTTCCTGATGTTGACAGTTCAATCCTTCCTTGCAGAAAGTATCCTATAACTTTGACAGTCTCCACTCCCATGTGGCCATCCAATTCATCCTACAACAAGGCAAGGTCTTCTTACAATAGTCTAGACCAGGATTAGGCAAAGTAAGGAACATTCCACAGAGGCTATAGTGTGAGCATGTAGGTGCTTAGAGATCTTTGGTGAAGAATCTTTGGTCAGAAGGTGTGACTCCTTCTGACTTTTCCTCAAAGGATGAAGAGCCCAGACAACTAAGAATAAGACAGAAAACACTCCTTTAGCTTTGGGGGTACTGTATTAATACAGTGTCCTCCGTGAATACAATTAATACCATCATGACTTCCACTCTCGCACAGAAATAAAATCAGGAATGACTTTAGACCATCTCACTTCGATGGTTTCCCTGTATTTAGGACTTCAATCCCTCGTTAGTAGCAAAATTGGGCCTTCAGACACCAGATTTATCCTTTGAACTAGTAGCCATTAAAACCCCCCTCTAGGTGTCTCCCTTACCCAAAATTAGTGACTGGGGTTATTTCTACACTGAGAATTCTCTCCACATCACTTTGGTAGAGCAGTGGTTTTCAAAGTGTCCCCCTGGACCAAGAGTGTCAGCACACCTGGGGACTTGTTAAAACTGAACATTCTCAGGTCTCCTCCCAGACCTACTGATTTAGAAACTCAGGGATGAGGTCTAGCAACCTGTGTTGCACAAACTCTTTATTTGCATAGTTTGAGAACCACTACTCTAGAGAATTCTCCACTACTCACTTACATATGTTCATTCATTCATTCAAGAAACATTCAGAAAGTGCCTATGGCATATTAGCCACTGAGCTAGGCAACAGAGAAATGAAAACGCATGGTTTGTGTCCTTCAGAAAATATGACTCATGGGAAGAAAGACATCATTCTATTACAGTCTGTTACAGGAGCTGCTGGGAGTCAAGGGAACCAGAGCAATGGGGGATCAGGATGTGTTTAGAAAGAGGCAAGGGGTCCACTGTGGTTGGTTCCCATTGTATGTCAAAAACCATCATGGATCTTTACTTGAAAGAAGTTGTACTTTTTGTATCTGTTGATGAGAAACTAAATATAAATAGTAGCAACAAGGTACCTGAAATTCAACACCTCCTTCTAACTGAATTTGAAGTTTATTATTTATAATCCCATCTAGGCAAAGTTGCAAATGGCAGTGTCTGTGTGTGTGTGTGTGTGTGTGTGTGTGTGTGTATCTGTGTGTGTGTGCACATGTGCACGTGCAGGCAGGTGAAGGGACATTATTTATAACTGACAGATAATGCTTGGTGTGCTTTTACTTTTCTTTTTTCAAATTTTTTTCAATGCTTATTTATTTATTTTGACAGACAGAGGGGAGAGAGAGAGAGAGAGAGAGTGAACGAGAGTGGGGGAGGCACAGAAAGAGGGGGAGAGAAAGAGTCCCAAGTAGGCACTGACAGCATGGAGCCTAATGCAGGGCTTGATCTCATGAAGCGTGAGATTGTGACCTGAACCCAGTTGGACACTCAACTGACTGAACCACCCAGGTGCCCCCTGGTGTGCTTTTAGTAAGATCTCTTACAATGACACCATGTCACCAACACCCACTTCCTGCCTGTCTGTAATCCCAACCAGGAAAGGCTGGAGCTATGACAAAGGGGAAATAAGGAAGTTAAGACACATGGAGGAGGGACTAGGGACCCTGGAAAGCAGAAGACAATTCTGGGCAGTTTGGGGGCCCAGATTAGGATCACCTTAAATGTCAACATCCAGAGGTTGAGCTTTATCCTACGGACAAAGGAGAATCATGCAAACTATTCAAACAGGGAAGGGTCAATGTCTGGTTTACATTTTAGGAAGCTCATTCTGGCTACATCGGAGGATGGATTACATTGAGAGCCATACCTAAGGAAGAGAGACTTCTTGGAAGACTACTCCACAAACCATAGAAAATGTAACCAGAGCAGGAACTCTTTTTCTTAGATTTCTAACCAGTGAGTGATGAGGTATATTTCGTGGCAATCTCTCCTGTCGCCTACCAGCGTCTGGCACATGAGTTTGTACATCTTTTTTTTTTTTTTTTTTTTTTTTTTTTTAGTTTGTACATCTTATAATAAATAGATGAAGGAAACATGCTGATTAAAGTATAAGAGAGTAATTTTTGAGTTCAAATTATTCAGCCCTCCCTTCATCTAATCCTTACCTCACTGATGGTGGAGCGAACTTCCTCACCTTTGACTTTGGGCTTCACCACGCGGCTTGTTTTGGCTAACGATGCAGTGAGGGCAACAGCAGACAGTTCTGAGCCTAGGTCTTACAGCGTCTCACGTGTTTCTGTTTTACAACTCTGACATCTCCATGAAAACAACGTGTCTTCTCTGTGGTATAAGGAGGATGAGAAACGTGAAGCTGAGCCACGCCCACCCAGAGTCTAGCCTAGATTAGCCAAACCCCAATCAACCCACAGCTCCCAAGGAACTAATGCTTGGTGTTTTGCTACTGATACTGTTGTGGTTGTTTGTTATCCAGAAATAGCTGACTGATACATAAGTGAACTCCCTTCTTAGGACCATATATAGCTCAGGGAATCGGCTGGAACCTGAATATGTAAATCTAGCATAGACATTTACATGAGCATGACTGACGTTTAATGTTGACCACAAATCCAAGCCCTTAATAATTACTCAACTCACCAAACAGTCCTCTCCTTACACCTACCTAATCCAAGCCGGCTGGCTCCTTGCAAATGCCTAGGTTCCTTTTAGAATATTTACTGCAAAGTTACTGAATCTTGCTCTGGTTGTTTTTCTTATGCTAGCATAATTGTGAGGCCATCACTTAACAATTACTTGGGAAAATTTATTTACAATGCAAGGCAGATCCGTGAATGTTTGTAGTGGATAAATTTATTTACAATGTAATCCAAATCTGCCAATGCCTCTAGTAGATAAAATTGTCCTGCTCTTATGAAAAGCAACCCACCCAGTTAATAGTTTCCATGGTCTTTTATGAATAGTCCAAGGTCGGGCCACCATAATGAGTTTGGGAAAGTTAATCTGTGGAAGCAAGTTAAGCACAGAAAACTACATTTTAATGATTCTGAATGTGTGACAGCTGCCAGAATTTAACCAAATGAGAGCCAGAGAAGACAAATCCAAGACTCTTTTGTTTCTTGAGCTCAGCATTTATGGGATTAAGATGGCAAGTGTGTAGTTTCCAGGAGGTCAGGAGGATGTCCGTCTTTCTCCCCCTTGGATCCCACTTGCCCACACACTGCCTGGCACCAGGGAGAAATTCTATAGATATGAGTGGGATGCATCAGGCACATAGGAGAGGTCCAGCTTAGCCCTGCACACCTGGTGTCTGTCATACTTACATTTACTGTAGCAAGACAAACTATCCAACAATATACCTCTAGTATCGACATCCATCTCCTGGAGCAGGGAAGTGTTATCCTGCTAAGTGTCCCTGTTTGGTGCCAACACTCCACATGAGAATGTTAAGTGTCTACACTGCCCCTGTTTCTACTGTATAAAACTCAAAAGCAAGTATGTCTTGAATCATAAAACTATCCCCTGGAACATGACAGAAAAGGGAAATTCGCCACAGCTCATGAGAACTTGCAAAGCTATCTCCTGCCTACCTCTCCAGATTCATTCCATCTCTGCTCTCCTCCTCACTCTCTGTGTCAAGCTCTTCCCCACCCAGGGCCTTTGCACATTCTACTCACTCTGTCTGGAATGCTCTTTCCTCCACTTCCCTACCATTCTCACCCCCTGCAATCTGTTCGTATGTCAGCTCTTCAGAAGAAGAGCAGCCCTCACCAGCTCATCCTTCATTAGCTCATTTCCTGACTTCTTTCCTTCATGGTATTTTCTACCACCTGTCCCTATTTTATTTATTGTTTGCTTCTTTCTATGTTCATTTCTCTCACTAGAATAGGAGTTTCATGATGGTAACTAAATATCTGTTTATTGGTCATCGTACTCCAGGACCTAGAACCATGTCTGACCCATGAGAGGCACTCGATATTCCATTTCTTTTTTTTTTTTTTTTTTTTTTTTAAGAAATGAATGAACAGATGATCTTATGGCCAATGAAGGTAGAGGACTGGTGGCTCTCTAGATGCATTAATCTCGGTAAAAATATCAAGTAGTAATCTGATGGTTAACAATGACAAGACACTGCCAGGGAGCCACTGTACAAAAATATGGCCAAGATTAAGGGTGCACACTTAACACCTTGTGTTGTATAAAACAAGACAAAGGGCCCTGGGGCCCTGTGGGTGAGCCACCTAAACTACAGTCTATACTCTTTGCCAAGACCAAGCTTGTATGGGCTATGGGACATGCTCTGGGTGAACTAAGGACTCAGTTCTCCCAAGATGAATCAAGAGAGGCTGCAGTGAGACAGGGCACACCTGAGCAAGATGAGGTAGAATATTTTCAACATATTTTCTCTTACTTGACACATCAGGAATTCATCTAAAGCCTTTTCAAACTGCCAGGTTCTTGTCCACGTAATGAATCTATTGATTCACTTTTTGTCCCCAGGAGACTCTGAAGACCACAGAATGTCAAGAGAGAGGACAAAGAATTCTTGTTGCTTGTCACAGAGCCTTATGGGTAAAGAGACAGGTCTCAGCATATTCCCAAAAGATATTCATTACCCCGTTAGTATTCTTTGAGGGCTAAATGGTTACTTATTTCTGGACTTACCTACTTTATTTCTCTCAGCTAACATGACTTCCATACCCATAAACTGTCCCTCTCTTAACAAAGAAAATAGAGTAGGGCAACTATTTCTTCATTCATTCATTCAGCAATTATTTTGATAACAAGCAGCAAGATACAGTTTTAAAAAAAAAAAACTGTTTTTCTGGAATCAAGCTAGGTAATTCATTTCTAGATTGCCAGTCTCCTCTAACTTTCTAGTCTGACTACCATATTGTTTCCAGAACAATTTTTAATTCAAGCAATAAGTATCAAGTGTCTACTATGATGTAGGCATTATTTTACTCAGCAGTGAATAATGGCAAGTCTGTGTCTTGTCTTTGTTCCTGTATCTGTTCCTATCTATCTATCTATCTATCTATCTATCTATCTACACACACACACACACACACACACACACACACACACACACACTTCAGTGGTTCCCAATTGCCTCTAAGCTAAAGTCTAAATCCCTAATTTGGCATTCAATGCCATACATAAAGATTCTACACAGCTGCTCTGCTTTATCTTCCCCACCAAAGCTCAGATACCATGATACAGAACATTCTACCACGCACCCCACCTCATGTAAGGCTACTTCATTCCATAGAAGTTTTGCACATGTTGATATCCTGGATTTCTCTCCTGTAGGCCTAGGTCCACTTGGTGAGCCATAGCTCATCATTGAGGATCAACCACCTCAAACACCACTTCATCCAGGAAGTTGCCCCAATCCACCTAGGCTGGTTTAACTGTACTTAGAACATGTCATTATTCACTTACTGGAGCCCCTCAATGGACTACCAGCTCCTTGAGGTGAAGAACCAAGTCTTACTCTCATCTATATCCTTAATAATCCCAGTGCCGAGTACACATTGGACTTCAAAATAATACCTATGCATTGATAAATAATCATATGAGCTGTGATGTTTTTTACATGCCAGGAACCTTTACAAGTTCTCATTAAATCTTAGCCAGCTTAATATGAAATATGATTATCCCCTTTTTTTTTTTCAACGTTTTTTATTTATTTTTGGGACAGAGAGAGACAGAGCATGAGCGGGGGAGGGTCAGAGAGAGAGGGAGACACAGAATCAGAAACAGGCTCCGAGCCATCAGCCCAGAGCCCGACGCGGGGCTCGAACTCACAGACCGCAAGATCGTGACCTGGCTGAAGTCGGACGCTTAACCGACTGCGCCACCCAGGCGCCCCTGATTATCCCCTTTTACTGGTGACCAATAATAGGCAAACCTACCCTGGGGTGTAAGAGGAGAAAGCCAGCTCCAGGAGCCCAAGCACCTGAGTCCTAGGCCCTCTCCATGGCCTATTTGTGCCATGATGGAGAATGGATCAGTATTCTTGAAGCCTTGGTTTCCTTTCTTGTTAATAAGCACAACCTTTGGGAGTCAGAAAGCCTAGGCTTAAATTCTACTCTGCCACTTACTAGAACAGGCTTAGGCAAGCTACATAACCCATCACCACTGAGCACCTGCCATCTGCCAAGCATGGAACTGCACTGGTGGGAATAATCACAGCAATAATAACTAACAGTAATTGAGAATTGTTTTATTATCTTAAAATTTACTATTTTACTATTTATTTGAAATATGTTTTATGATTTAAATATTTATGATTATAATTAAGTAATAGCTAACTTCCATTGATAATAGTGATAACTCACTGGTTTAAACACTTTCATGTGTCCAATTGTTCAATATTAGTGACAATTTTAACAGAGTTAAATGAGTCATCTAAGGAATACAAGTAGTAGAGAAAGGGCTTGAATCCAGACCCCCTCCCCGATAGAACTTAAACTCCTGACCAGCTTGCCTTACTGTCTCTCTTTGTTTGTTAACAGAACAACAGACCTGCCCCTAACCTTGTAGAACTGTTCACTCCTCTCTTGAGTCTCAGATGCCCCTTCAGTAAAAAGTGCTGCTGATAGTTTTCTACATCAGAGATTGCTGTACAAATTAAATGACTTGACTCATGTAAAATCCATACTGGCCTCTCTTATGAGCGTCTAACACTAATGATCCACAGATCCCTTCCCAGCCTCCTGTTCTATGTAATCAGAACTCAAGAACCCCACATACCACCCAGCAGTTTAAGAAGGAGAAGAGAATGATCACTATGGTTTGGAATCAGCCCCTGGGTGGCAGAACTGGGTACCTTCACATTTTATGGGGCTGTTCACTGAAGTAAAGTCTCCAAATATTTCTATCTCAGTCAAGTCTCTCCCCTGTGAGACTGAGTGTATATGAACAGTGATAGCCTGCCACAAGATGGTACAATTCTCGCTGATTCCAGAGACCCACCACCAGGGGGCTATTGCCCTAGGGCCTGGCCACATGGTTTCACTGCCCTCAATAGAAAGATTCAAAACACCAGATGGTATAGGCTTGGTTGGATACCCCCATCTCTCAGTTACATGGGTCATGGATTCTTCACCATGGGCAGAAACTTTGGTCGGCACCCTGCTGTCTTTGGCGGGGGCAGGGGCGGGGGGGGGCGCGGGGGGGAGGCAGTGCACCACACAAAACACTGGTGTCACTAACAAGTAACATAATAGGGCACATACACTGGTTACCTTACAGATATTATGCTCCTCAATCCTCAGAAAGTAGATGTCACTATTACCATCATTAAATACCATCACAATTCTCATAGTATCTGAAAGGTTGGGTGGCCAACCCATTACCACTCAGAGCTAATCAAGAATACAATTAGAGTCCACAGGATAATAGCTTACTCATTCTTTCATTTTTCCACTCATTCACTCAATCATTAAAGAAGTATTGATTGTGCCCCTTTCCTGTGCCAAGCATTGTCCCAGGAAGTACAGACAGGAATACCGTAGTGAACAAAACAGACAAAAATCCTTGTTTCAGTGGAGGGGGGTGCAGGGGGCAATAAAAAAAACAAATAAAAATGTGAATAAGATGGTGACAAGTGTTCTGGTGAAACATGGGAAGGACCAGAAGAAACAGCACACAGGAAGACTTAGAATTCCATAATTGCTAACATTTAGTTCATGATTATTCTTTGCTGGTCATCATTCTAAGCATTTTGCCTGTATGTACTCATTAAACCCTTCCAGCCACCCTAGGCGGGAAGTCCTACTCATGGAAGAGACAGTGAGGCACAGAGAGGTCAGATGCCTTGCCCAGGCTTCTGCACCTAACAAGAGGCAGAGCCAGGACTTGACCCCTGAAGTTACTCCCTTACCCAACCAAGGTACGCAGTAGTCTCAGTACAGGATAGCTCAGCTGGTCTAGACTCATTTAGACGCATATTTGGAACACCCCTTGTCTTGCTTCTGCTCTCTTCTTCCTCTGCCCCCCACGCTGTTGTTTCCTCTCAGGCTTCCAGCTCCATCCACTTCCTAGAGGCCCATCCTCCTCCCTGCCCCACATCCAGGAGAGCTGCCCTGCCATTAGATCCCACCTCTAGGCCAAGGCCCCTGCAAACCAGGCAATGTCTTCTCACAGCGTTAGCTGTTCATTTATTTTTGAGAGAGAGAGAGAGAGAGAGAACGTGCCAGTGGGGGAGGGTCAGAGAGAGAGGGAGACACAGAATCCAAAGCGAGCTCCAGTCTCTGAGCTGTCAGCACAGAGCCCCACAGGGGGCTCAAACTCATGAACCGTGAGATCAGACCTGAGCTGAAGTCGGATGCTTAACAGACTGAGCCACCCAAGTGCCCCTACCCTGAAGCTCTTAACCACTGGACTTTGCCAGGCAGCAAATAGGTGTTTAATTCAACACTGGCTTGAAGAATGAAGGACAGGTGGATTAGTGAACAAAAGGCTGAAAGAAATGGGCAGATGTGCACAGGCATGAAAGCCAAATAAACAATAAGGGTGGCACGTGCACAAAAGTGCAGTACGGACCAGCGCCGTCTGTTTTATAAGCAGCTTTGGAAATACTCGAGACCAAACAGTCTTCGAGAATATTGCTGTAAATACAAGCTTGCAATCTCATAGCCAGGCAGATTTAGCCTTATTTTTCAACTGCAGTTTTATAAGGGTCTCTTGCAGACTTTTTCCCTTTTATAGCCCAAGACTAGAGTGTTTAGGGGACATAATTGGGGGAAGGCACCTGGTCAAGCTGAGACCAGCACCTAGGGAGGGAAGAAGCGCCCTTGAGAGAAACAGAAATGCAGAGGTGCTGAGAAAGGGGATTGTACTGCTAATCCCTCACACTGTGACTTTACCAGCTTCTAATCGCCTAATAGCAGGGCACATAATTGGCAGAAAAGATTGCCCTGCCCTTTACACATATGTCTGCAATTACTTTTCAAACTGGGGTGATAAATGGTGTGATTGGTTTCCCTGTGCAGGCGCGGCTGCTCCTCGGAGACAGGGGGCCTTTCTCCGGGAGCTGTGGCTGGCGCTGTGGGTCACAAGCAGAACCCCCTGCGAATGCACATCTTCCAACACTGAGGACTGAATCCCCAGCCCCTTGCTAGGGTCTGACCTCATCTCCCACCTCCCTCCTCCACCCAGAATGCTTCACGCAGGCTTCGCTCCTGGGCTCCATCACCCCCCGGGCTCGCTCTTGTCCCAGTGCTTACACTTACTACCCCTTCTGCCCCCACCCTCTTGCGCTTTCTTCAGGTCTTGGCTCCCATGTCACCTCCTCAGAGAAGCTTTCCATGCACATCCTTACTTAAAATATCGTTTACTCCCTAGGCTCAAGTCACACCTGTCATTTTCTGTTTAAATTTGTTTACACCGCGTACCGCGGTATGATGCCATGTCTTCCTTGTGTCTATTTCCTAACTGGGAAGGAAACTCTGTGCAGGAGGTCTTGGTCCAGATCATCTCTTCTTCCTCAAGGCTCGGAAGGAAGCCTGTGACCAATGAACACGCAACACGTGTCAGTGAAATGAGAGGTTTGCCACTTCCGCCATACTTGGGCAGACGATGGAGCCAACGCTGCAAACGCTTCCCACACCACCTAACTGGATGTGTGCTTTATGCGCAGGATGGAGGGCCACCCAATGGGATGTGTGCTTTATGCGCACAACGGAAGGCCTCTGAGTGGAATCGGAAAGCAAGCATTCTTGAGACCCACAGGCCTGGTTGACATCCCACTTCTGTCATTTAGAAGCCTTGGGTCCCTGGCCCACTCTTGTACCAACCTGAGCCCCAGTTTCATCCTCAATAAATTGGGAATGGAAACAGCTCTCTCACATGATTGCTTCTTGAGTTAAATGAGGCAATGTTCATACAACACCTCATCCCATACCTGGTACATAAACAATTATAGCTATTCCATAAATAATACTAGATACTGGTGTTTCTGTTCACATGATGAGGAGAAAAGGGAAGGAAGTATGCAGAGTTGCCAAGAACCTGCTCCGTGCCTGGTAACCTGCTAATTTTGCCTGCATAAACGTATTCCCCCGAGCAATGTTCTGAAATAGGCATGACTGTCCAAGGTTTCTAGATGAGGAAACAGAGGAACCAAATGACCTGCCCCCCACCACCACCCTATTCCTAAGTGACAGATTCAGACCTCAAAGCCAGGTTCTCTGCTTTTTCATCATGCCAGGTTGCTTCTACTAAAAATGAAAACGGATCACAAAAAAACAAACAGAATATGGACACAAGCATAGTCTGAGACTCGGTTTAAATCTTCCCAAGTCCTTCTCCATGACAGCGCCCATGAAGAAGGACAGTCTTTGGGCAGGGCTGCCAGAAAAAACACAAGCTGCTCAGTTAAATTTGCATTTCAGATGAGCAACAGGTTAATTTTTTCTTTTGGTTGTCTTGTTTTGTTTCAAGTGGGACTTCGGCACTTGCAACCAAATCATTCCCCACTAGGGCCATACCTCTCTTGTGGTCCATTTTATTTTTTGTCCATGGGAGACATAAAAATCACCCATATTTTTTGAGTTATTGTATGAAGGCATTATTTCCTTTTTAAAATTCCGTAATTTCCTCAATTGGTTGCATTTTATTTTAAATTAAAAAACTATATGCTATCGAGAGGCCCATCTTATGGAAAGTATAACATGGTTTAATGTCTTGAAAATACCAGTAATTCTAAGTGTCATCAGCTGTGATGGTTACCCTCCAAACAGTCTGCGCACACCATCTGGATTGCACAGGTACGTACATGCATGCTTTCGCTGAAGGAAAGTGAAAACCCACACCAGGCTACCTCTGTGGTGTGGATCTCCCAAGGCAAAGGCCAGCCTTCTCAGTGCCTGACAACTGTGGCCCCATCCTAGCCCAGTCAGTGGATTGCTCTGTATACCCCTGTAGTAGGGAAACACTAACAGAGTCCTATTATTTCCAGAACTTTGAAAAATAAGTCCTGAGAATTCCAGATGGAGCAGAGAATTGCTCATCCCAGTCACAGAGGCTTAAGAGTTCCTCTAAAAATATCTGAGCAGCCATGTTTGAAACAACTGTCAAGTCCTTCTCACTTGGCCTCCAGCCCTCACCTGGGCCCCAGCCACTACAGCTCTGCCCAGCTCCTGATTCTTATGGTCTGGCTTTTATTTCTGTCCTCATGCTGTTGACAGTGCACAGTCAACTGAACTTCACATCACATATTCCAAATTTCAAAAATCTCAACTAACAAGAGAACCAGAGTGTTTTACTCCACTCAACCCACACCATGACCCCTTTATAGATCTTCAAAGTGTTACTCTCTTTGAAAAGCACTAGAACCCATTCAGACACCTACATGTTTCACTGGACAAATTCAGTGACTTCTCTTAAAGATATGTTATCTATATGCTTCTCATAAAGCCTTTCTGAAGCCTTCTGACTTATGGGAAGGACCACATTCCTCTCCTCTGTTGAGCATCATGAGGCTTCATCCTCCCCAACAAATGTTACAAGCTACTTCCTGTCCTGTCAACCACAAGGCAGTGTCTACGTGGGTCTTTGGATCTATATGTGGATATTTAAGCCTATAACTTAATGTACCAAGGATCTGTTGTGTGATAGTCCCAGATCTCTAAGTGGTGAGTACCTCCCTCTTTTTCTACAATGCAGTGCTCATAAACAACAAAGTTTTGCTAAAAGAAAAGAGAAGAAAGAAAGAAAAAAGAAAGAAATTGAAGGAAGGAAAGAGAAAGAAAGAAAGAAAGAAAGAAAGAAAGAAAGAAAGAAAGAAGAGGAAGGAAAGAAAAGGAAAGAAAGAGAGAGGAAGGAAAGGAGGGAGGGAGGAAGGAAGGAAGGAAGGAAGGAAGGAAGGAAGGAAGGAAGGAAGGAAAGAAAGAAAGAAAATCAGTATTTTTTGCAAAAACTTGTACTTCATAATTAGAAATTAAAATTGCCTTCTCTAGCTTTGACCTTCACCTCTCTCTGACCCCAAGCTTGTACCCACTGTATTATTTACCTATCACTGCTCCAAAACTCAGTAGCTTCAACCAACAGCAAACATTTATTATCATGCACAG
Source organism: Neofelis nebulosa (assembly GCF_028018385.1). NCBI lineage: Eukaryota > Metazoa > Chordata > Mammalia > Carnivora > Felidae > Neofelis > Neofelis nebulosa. The sequence goes on along the minus strand of NC_080798.1, from coordinate 56,353,158 downwards.
CTTCTATCAGTCAGGAATTCTGGAGCAGCTTAGTTGGGCAAGTCTGACTTGAAGATCTCTATTGGGGACCAGAGATGGATCAGGACTACAGTCTTCTAAGGCATGACTAGGGTTGGAGAATCTTCTTTCAAAGTGGCTCCTTAATGTGCCTGGCAAATTGGTGCTGACTTTGGCTGGGCGCCCAGTACTTCCTCACCTGGGCCTCTTCACAGGGCTGCTTGGGCTTCCTTAGGTCATGGTGACTGACATTTACCATCTAACCCTTTCCTTGCCTCTCTGCTCTGGTCACCATAGCACCAATCCCATTTTAGTTTCTGGATGCCCCTACAAAGGATGTGTCCACCTGGCTGGACCTTTATCCAGCATGCCTGTTTAAGCTGCCAACATTTGAAATTTCTAAATATCATTATTTACTAGAGTAAATCTCTTAAAATGATGATAGATAGATGATAGATAGATAGATAGGTAGATAGATAGATAGATAGATAGATAGAAGAATCATTGAAAGCCATATTGGCATCAGCTTATGAGAAAAAAGATAGGACTGCAGATGGTCTGAAGTTAAACATGATTTATAAAAACAGACCAAAGAATAGCCACTGCAATTCTAGACTATATTAATAGATACAGAATATGTTTTCAAAGAAAGTAATGGTCTTCATTAAGACAGTATGGTACTAGCACAAGAACAGACACTCAGATCAATGGAACAGAACAGAGAACCCAGAAATGGATCCACAAACATACGGCCAACTAATTTTTGACAAAGCAGGAAAGAATATCCAATGGAGTAAAGACAGTGTCTTCAGCAAGTGGTCCTGGGAAAACTGGACAGCGACATGTAGAAGAATGAACCTGGACTACTTTCTTACACCATAAACAAAAATCAACTCAAAATGGATGAAAGACCTAATGTAAAACAGGAAGCCATCAAAACCCTCGATGAGAAAGCAGGCAAAAACCTCTTTGATCTTGGCCGCAGCAACTTCTTATGTAACACATCTCTGGAGGCAAGAGAAACAAAAGCAAAAATGAACTACTGGGACCTCATCAAAATTAAAAGCTTCTGCACAGTGAAGGAAACAATCAGCAAAAATAAAAGACAACTGACAGAATGGGAGAAGATATTTGCAAACAACATATCAGATAAAGGGTTAGTATCCAAAATCTATAAAGAACTTATCAAACTCAACACCCAAAAAACAAATAATCCAGTGAAGAAATGGGCAAAAGACTTGAGTAGACACTCCTCCAAGGAAGACATCCAGATGGACAACCGACACATGAAAAAATGGTCAACGTCACTCATCATCAGGGAAATCCAAATCAAAACCACAATGAGATATCACCCCACACCTGTCAGAATGGCTCACATTAACAACTCGGGCAATAACAGATGTTGGCAAGGATGCGGAGAAAGAGGATCTCTTTTGCACTGCTGGTGGGAATGCAAACTGGTGCAGCCACTCTGGAAAGCAATATGGAGGCTCCTCAAAAAACTAAAAATAGAACTACCCTACAACCCAGCAATTGCACCACTAGGTATTTATCCAAAGGATACAGGTATGCTGTTTCGAAGGGACACATGCACCCCAACGTTTATGGCAGTGCTATCAACAATAGCTAAAGTATGGAAAGAGTCCAAATGTCCATCGATGGATGAATGGATAAAGAAGATGTGGTATATGTATACAATGGAGTATTACTCAGCAATCAAAAAGAATGAAATCTTGCCATTTGCAACTACGTGGATGGAACTAGAGGGTATTATGCTAAGTGAAATTAGTCAGTCAGAGAAAGACAAATGTCATATGACTTCACTAATATGAGGACTTAAAGACACAGAACAGATGAACGCAAGGGAAGGAAAGCAAAAATAATATAAAAACAAGGAGGGTGACAAAACATAAGAGACTCTTAAATATAGAGAACAAACAGAGGGTTACTGGAGGGGTTGTGGGATGGGGGATGGGGGATGGGCTAAATGGGTAAGCGGCATTAAGGAATCTACTCCTGAAATCATTGTTGCACTATATGCTAACTAATTTGGATGTAAATTAAAACAATAAAATTAAAAAAAAAAAAAAAGAAGAAGAGGAAGAAAGAAAGAAAGTGATGATCTTACTGATGACCAAAATGGTTAGGGCAGATTTTTAGACTCAGAGATGAGGGAGCAGGGGTGAATCCAAACTGAAAGCATAACAAGGATGCCAAGCATTTCACCATCATTGCTATGGTTATAACGTTTGTGATCTGTCCAAAAGTCATATGTTAAACCTGAATACCCTCCTTAGCAGGAGGTGGGTTATGATGAGGTCATGATGGTGGATCCCATGAGTGGGATTAGTGTCCTTATAAAAGAAATCCTGCACAGCTCTCTTACCACTTCTAGCATGTGAGGGAGGTCACAACACACTCTGCAACTGAAAAGGGCCCTCACCCAACCATGCCACAACCCTGATTTCAGACTTATAGAGGTGTGAAGAATACATTTCTATTGTTTCCAAGCCACTCAGTCTGTGGTATTTTGTTACAGCAGCCTGAACAGACTAAGACAATCATTATCTCCTGAACCCTGTTGGCCCTATTTTCTGACCACCTGTCACTTTCCTGGGTCTTCCCTTCCCACATAATCCACCTTAGATCTCCCATCAATAGCTTCTCACCGGACCCAAAGAAGACCCTTCACAGCTTCTTTCATTCTTTCCTTCTCAACACCCCATGAGAGGTCTGCTGCTACTCCAGCAGACCTAAGGATAATGGCAATGACAATACTGTACTTGGGCGCAGCACTCCACAGTTTACCAAGTGTTTGCATGTCTGCATATTAGCCATTCAAGCAGGTCAGCCTTGCTCCTTGAAGTCCCATGGGAAAGCAACCCATGGTAGGCCCCATGGAGTAAATGAAGGGAGCTATATATGCCTTCCTTAATCCAAGGAAGAATATTTTAACCCACGTAGTTGTGCAGTGTCACAAACTGAGAAGAACAAGCTCATAGGTTCACCCTACACAGAAGGAAACCATAGCCCAGAAAGCTTCAGTCACATGGCCATGGTTTCACAGCATGTTGGTGGCAAAGCCTGAACCAGTCATCCAAGTATCGGGACTCCAAGTGCTTACTTACTGGGACTCCTCTGCCCTATCACAGAAACGCCCTGCCCTCCCTCTGGACGAGGTGGAGGATGCAGCAGGACAGTAAAGAAAGTGCTTTCTCCACTCCTGGCACAGGATCTCAGGTGGTAGCACCCCTTGCAAGCTCCCAAGATCTAAATGCAATATGGTTTGCACTCATCAGTCCCCACTGCTCTCCCCATCCCCCTGTGACATGCATTATGGAAAACACAGGCATCAGGGAAAGCAGGAGCTAGAATCAGAAGAATGCACAGGCACCTTTGCTGCCGTTAGAGGCTTTCTTTTCCATTTCTAATAAACTCTGTTAAAAGCCTGTGCCAGGGAGAGTAAAAAAGTGGGGCACAAGGAACAAAGGCAAACATCTATTTTATTTGTGTGACAAAGGCTCATGGGAGAAGCTGGCTCTGGCATAACAACACAGCTCTTCTCTGCGCTGTTACATGAGCAAGTGAATTCAAAAGAGCTTATGGGAAAAACACAGGGGATTATGTGGAGCCTGAGAAGGTTGAGGGAGCAAAAATCTGACAGGCACCACCAGAGCAGGGGGCCAGCAGGGGTAGCAAGGGGTTTCCAAATGTAAGCAAAGCAAAACACATTCCTCTTACCCTCAGAGAGTCAGGACAGAGGGGAAAAGGGCAAGGGGAGATGGCCAGAGCAAGCAGCTTACTGAAATGACCCTACATTCTTGCCACCCCAGTATAAATGAGAAATGGCTTTATCCTTCCCCACCCCCACAATGCCAAGTGGCAACTTCCCACCTTTTAATACACAGAGTTCTGGCAATTGGAGACCAACAGTAAAAACAATAAAAAATAAAAAATAAAAGGCCTCTTTGACCAACATGGAGAAAAAGAAAGTGGAAGGTCACAGAGACCTGCCTGCTGGATCATTCCAGGGCATCCCCCAAAAGAGACCTCTTAAAGATAGAGGTGTCTACTTCTAGCCACTCCATTCCCTCACCTCATGTCTGCAGAGAAGACCCCAGGTGGACAGAGCCATGGGAGAGGGCCACGCCTGAGTTAGGATGAATAAGTCAGCACTTCTCAAAGTTCAATGAGCTACCAGGGAATTGGGTCAACATGCAGTTTCAGTGGGTCTTGGGGCAGCAGGGAGTGGAGAGCTGAGGGAGCAGTGCTGGGGCTCTGCATTTCTAGCAGGCTCCCACATGATGTCGATGGTGCTGGTCTACAGATCACACTTGAGTAGCAAGGCCACGAAGCTTCAGTTTTCTCGGTCATAAAAAGGATTCAGTTGATGACGATCCATGATTACTAATGGTTAGCAGCTAAAAGGGGCTAATATGGTTATAATACCATTCTCAGCCTCTCATCTTCAGAAGTAACTAAAACACTGATTCTAAAACTGAGTTGTAACCTGTAAAGCACCCTACATAGGTAATTAATATTCCTGGATGTCCTCGGTTTGTCACCTAAATGCACCTGAAATCCAGAGAAATACACTCTAGAGCAGAAATGGCAGGGGGAGAGCATGGGCCACCAGAACGCCCAGATGATGTTCTCTCCCATAATTAGGGCTGGCAGGGAGGAAACTCATTTCTACAACCAGATGTCCAAATCCATTTCTCTTTTTGCCTCTTACTGTAATTGTGATGGCACCAAAATGATTCACTTGCAGGAATTCGCTAACTCTCCCCTCTCCTGACTCAGATGGCACTTTCAGGTAACAGAGATGGCAGAACAGGGTGCTATTGGTGAGAGAGGAAGTCCTGGGCTAGGACAGTAAGAGGTTTCTGGGTGCATGGGGGTTTCAGACACCAGGAGAAAAAATCAGTTTAATCACAGCAGACCTGGATTATATGCATGGGTAGGGTCCACTGTGACCTCCAGGGCAGTCTCTATGATCAATCATCACCACTCCAAGCCTACTGGAAAATGTTTACGACAGAAAACCATAGCAGCTACTCTGCAGGGTAGCATCCTCTGGTGGAAACCACATTCCTGAGCAGGCCAGCGGTGCCAGGGAGTTGACGTCCTCAAGAGTAGCCACCAAACACTGACCAAAGACTTCATGACAAAATACTCCAGTTTCCGTGCAACTGGGAGGTGTGGCCTCAGAGCTCCAAGAGGGTCCCAGTGGGATTGGGTCCCAGTTGCCCACAGAGAAAACCAGTTGATTAACACACCCTGAATAACGTCCTCCCTTCCCTATTGAATGACTTTCCTAGGTCTGCCATAAAAAATTATCATAAACTTGGTGAGTTAAAACAACAGAAACTAATTCTATCACTGCTCTGGAGTCCAGAAGTCCAAGATGAAGGTGTCAGCAGGGCCTTGCTCTCCCCAGAGACTCTAGGAGACACTCGGCCCAGCTTCTGGTGCCTGCTGAGATTCCTGGATTTGCGCTCACACTGCCTTCTTCTCTGTGCACATCAAATCTCCCTCTGCCTCCTTCTTATAAGGACTCATGCGATTGCATTTAAGGCCCACGCAGATGATCCAGGATCATCTGCCTACCTCAAGATCTTTAGCAATCATATCTGCAACAATTCTGCCATATAACTTACCATCACAGCTTCCAGGGATTAGGACATGGAAATCTGTTGGCTCCTTATTTTCAGTTTACCACACCCATCCCTCTTCCCTACCCACCTACTGGAATTCTTAGGATCATTTCCCAAATAAAATTCTTGCACTCACATCCTAGTCTCGGGATCTGCTTCTGTGGAAACCCAAACTAAAGCCCCCTTAATTGGCTGAGAACGTAAAAACAGATTGGAATTTCTCTCTGTGCTTTGGACTTTTAAAAATCCATTCTCATCATGAGACTAGACCACCCGGGACAGGGCCTTATAAGTGTTCTTGCAATGAAAGGGGAGTCCTCCCTCATAGCCAAGGTCAGTCCTTCTGATACTCCCATAGATTCTGGTCGCTTCCCCCTCTCAGGATCTAAGGAACCATGTAATCTCCCCATCGCCTTCATGGTCAGCCTTCCCCTGTCCATTGTCTCTCTCTCTCTGCTACAGTAATACACTATCCAGGCTTTCCCATCTTAGAAAGATGCTACCTCTAGAGGGGAGGCACATGGACACAGGTGGCTGAGGCTGAATGGGGCCAGCTGATCACTCACGTAGGAAAAATACATCACCCGTCACTTCTTCACCTTTTAGCTCCAGACAGACTCACCGGCACAGACAAACAAGGGTGGCAGCTCAGAGTTACTCTTGCCTCTCTGAATCCCAGAGCATGACCACAGGAACACCAATGGACTTCTCCATAATTTTATTCCAGTGCCCTAATATTTTCCCCAAAAATATTGTTATATTGGTGACCAACCAAACTTTACTTAGGAGGTAGTTGCCTAGATGGATGTCATAAAAGCCAGTGCTCTTGCTAAGCAATGTCTCTGCCTATTGCATAGGTGGTATTTGTTCTAATGTCTCCATTGTACACATAATAAAGCTGAGTCTTGCAGAGAGTACAAAATTAATTTATGGTTCAGCAATTAGGAAGTGATGGAGCAAACATTCTGACTACTACTCCATACACCGCCTCGATTATAACTATAGGATCAGCTCCAGGCTCAGATCATGGTCACCTTGGGGAATTCTGAGAAGTCCAGGCTCAGCTGGTCAGAAGCCCTGCTCTGTGCTCTCTGCCACCATGCCCTCTCACCCCAAGTCACTTCCCAGGGCCTCGGTGGTTCTCTCAGTCGCCTTTAACTGTTTCCTGGAAACTGACACAAAGGTTGAGTGATAGTGACAGGAGCTCAGACCTCTGCCAGAGAAAGAAAAAGGAGGCCTGATTCCAGCAGGGCAGTATCTATGCCTCTCTTGGCGGGAGTCTGAGAGCCAGTACCTTGTTATGCTGGGAGAGTACACACAGGCCTCTTTAAGCTCATTCATCATTGTTCCAGAAAGTCCACGCTTTGACATGGTAGCCTTGATGGCATTTTTCCTGCTGCTCGGGCTCCAGCAATCTGGAAAGCAGTGCAATGGGTCATCAGTCCCTCCATCATTAGGGAGAACAGGAGAGATTCTCCTGTGGCCATGGCCTCCCAGTGTGGGTGAGCAAAAGGGCAGGCTGTGGTTTTTTAATGAAAGGGCTGGCTCACGGAAACCTGTCTTCAAACAGAGGTGGTGAAGAGGAACAGTGTTGCAGCATGGAGCACAGGGAGCATCTTTCTGTTTGGATCTCAGGTGAGTCGGAGATGGGCCGGGGCTGAGCTGTGCATAGAGAGCTTGGTCACTCAGGAGTGAAAAAAGCCACTGGTTACCAGAGATGGCCATCAGAGGTGGGAGTCCACAGCTGCCTGGAAAAAGATCTGCCCATAGGGCAAATGATCTGCTTGGCTGGGAACTCACCGCAGCTATATGGATAGCACCTAAGCTCTTGAGTTCCCTAACCTGGGCTCCATTTCTGACTTCCTCATGTTTCTACCTGTGACCTCTTAGGCACATGACTTATCTACTCTGACCCCAGATTTCCTCAAAAGCAAAATGGACATGGATAAAGGTCCATGTCAGTGGATCTTTGAGGTTAAAATGGGATAAAGTGTATAAAATTCCTGGCACATAGTAAGTCCTCAATAATTCCTGGCTCATAGTAAGTCCTCAGTAAATGGTAGTTGTCATCAGCCTCATCATCTACAAAACATAAGGCTCAATACTAGGGGCCATCACCCAGCCTTAGAGATGGGAAAGATATGCTTGAGTTCTCAATTGGTCCATCATGTCCAAGCAAGGCCTTGGAGGCATGGGAAAGCAAGAGACTTTTATTATAAGACTAAAAATATGAAAAAAAGCACATTTTAATGAGTGTTACATTTATCATCTAACAAATAAACCCCAAAATACCAGTGGCTTAACCAAATGGAAGTTTATTTTTTCTTCAGATAACAGGTCACAGTAGGTGTTCCGGTTGGAGGGCAGCTCTGCATCTTTTACCTGCAGCCGCCATGCTGCCCGGCAAGGGGACATCCAGCTGCTAAAAGGGAAGTGAGTATGGGAAGGACACGAGAGGTTGTCATCAAGCAGGCCTGGGGGTGGGTGCAGATCACAGCAGCCCACATTCCATTGCCTAGAACTCAGTCACATGACCCCCTGGAGCTACAGAGAAGCCTGGGAAATATCTGTGTGCTCAGGAGAAAAAGGAAATGAGCTTTGGTGAACACATCCGATGAACAAAACTGAACAATTAAAGTGCTTCTTCTCAAGAGGCCAGGTCCATTCTTGGAGACTTTGTCCTCAGGGCTCTGGAGGGATTCTGTGTGGAAAGGCACTGCTGAACCCTTGTGTTCTGGAATTCATCGTAGTCATGTGACTGCTAGCCAATTCCTTCTTCTCTCTTGGTCTGTCTTTAGATTCCAAGTCCACACAGATGGCAGGAAAAATAATGTGGGGCATGTCCTTTCCTGAAGGAGTAGCACAGCCAACACATGACATCAAAGAGAGGTGGGAAATGATGACCTCAGCTTTTCTTAAGGATGAAGAAATAAAGAGGAACCCAGTGTCAAAGACCAGGTTTTGAGAAACTCTCAAAGGCACGAAGGATCCTCAGTCTTTGCTTTGAGGACTTGAGGTAACATATACCCTCATTATTTTGGGCAAGCTGGCCAAACCAGACTGGCTTTGAGATGACACCACTGCTGGACTCCCAGTTATCTTGACAGCTGGGAAAATATGAATCGATCTTTGAAAGATTGATGATGGGTGCCATGTTGCCATAGTTTCAAGCCATAATATGGTTATGGTTTGAACTCCCAGGAACAAGGGTTTTAACTCACTGATTTTGTAAAGAGAAAATATTCAAAATTGTGCCGTGCAATCTAATCATGAGAAATTATCCAAACGACCGGAAGGTCATCCTGATCAACCCCATGTGGTCAGTGCCATCCAGGCATTTCACAGATAGTAGCAGAGTCACTCTGGTTATTCTGAAATAATTATGTCTGGTGACCATGTACATGGAGATGCAAAAATAGCCTTGGGAGTGACAATTTTGGTAATCAATACAAAATGTTTTCTCTAAGTTCAACTGAGAACTATTGCACAGACATTGTATCAGGTCTCACAGTGTTTCAGATTTTTCTTCCAAGAAACCAGAAACATTAGTATCCCTTCCTGTATAGATTAACCTATCATTTAATAAATATTCGTTTCCTCTCCCCAGCCTTCATAGGAGGAGTGTATTTCTCTGCCCCACTGACACTGAACTTGGTCATATTACTTGCTTTGGCCAATGAAATACAGGTGGAAACCACAGTGCACTACTTTTGAACTTAGGTCTCAAGGGATACTGTGTCATTCCACTCACCCCTCTTAGAGCTTCCAGCATCTACCATGAGAAGACCTCCTTCCAGATAGCTTGCCACCCCTTCATCCTAGTCCCAAGAATGAAAATACATGGAGCAGAATCACCTGAGCCAACACCAACCCCAGCTGCCCCACAGCTATGGCCAAGAAATAAACACTTACCGTTATATGCCACAAAGTTTGGGCGTGGCTTGTTATAAGGCATCATGGGTACGACAGCTAACTGATACACTCTCCATATGGCAAGAATATAGCAGAATGGACAACAACTATCATGAGTTTCTTAGAGGTCCTAATATTGGACCAGGTCTTTGAAAGAGAGCTCTTGTCAGAGCATTGTCATTGGGCCGAGTATCAAGAAATTGTTCTTCCCACAGACAGTTTTGCATGTGACTCCAACCATCTTCATTTGCCCAGCAATTGGAGTGGGAACTTTGAGTTCATGCTGTTCTTCATTTGGAAAGTTTATCATTTAATATCTCTGAAGTCAGGTTGGCCACACAAATCCTGTTTTTGATAGTGCAAATTTCCTCCTTTCCAAGGAAGGCAGAGATAACGACTCCAGCACAGATGGAGGAGATTTCTTCAGGGAAGGAAAGCAGCATTTAGGTTAGTTAAATGCCTTCCCTGGTGAGCCATTGTATTCTTGTTTGGGGTTTCTGGGCCCTCATTTTTGATACAGCAAGACTCTTCAACTGAGATTTATAGCATAAAAACAGTCAACAAGAGCAAATAAATCAATCTCGGAAGCCATCTTGCCCTCCACATAGTACACTTCCTTCTGTTTCCCCCAAGTATTTACCCTTTTCTTACAATCATTATTTATTCCATGAACTCATATTAAAGCACTTTCATGGGCATACTCAGCCAAAGGGTATCATAGTACACATGATGATATAATTGCTACTTTTGTTTAAATATGTGGTTTTATTTATCTATTTAAGAAAGCATCGTATCTTTCCATTATGAATAAATGCTTGTGAATATCAGTTTGGGTCCAGTCATGTTCTACATCATGGAGTGCAATGGGTAACTAAAAAAAATCTCCTTATTTTTGACTCCCCACCCCAAAATTCTAGCTGCGCTCTCTTTCCCATCCTGAGTTCCAGACAAGAGGGAATCTTGGGAATTAGGAAGTTCTCCGTGGAATGCTGCCACTTCCCCACCTCCGCTGATGCTCTCCTAAATCTGCACTTTTTTCCTAGACAATCTCATCCATCCCCATGGCTTTAAGCATCATCTTTTCACTGCCAACTCTCACATTTAGACCTCTAGCCCAGAAGGCTCCCCTGAGCTCCAAATTCATTAAAAAAAATCAACTGCCTATTTGACACCTCCACTTTGATGGTTTATAGACATTTCAAATACAATATGTCCAAATGGAATTCGTGATCCACTCTCCCCCACATCCCACATATAGACACAAAATCTCCAAAACTGATTTTCCTCCAGCCAGTGTCAGTAAGTAACATTTTCATCTTTTCAGGGACTTAAGTCAAGAGTCTGGGAGTCACCCATGCTTCTCTACCCCCTCAGCCCCTGCAACCAACCTCTTACATACTAAGTCCTGTGTTATCTTTTTCAAAACACATGGAGATTCTATCACTTATCTCTACCACTGCCACTAGATCATTATCTCTTCTCTGGACTCTTGCAAACTCTTCTATTTGGCCTTCCTCATTCCATCCTCCATATAATCAGCCAGTAATTTTTTTAAAATATAAGTCAAGCCATATTATAGTTCTCAGCAAAACCCTCTAGTGACTTCCTGCTGTAAAAAATTACCACAAACTTAGTGGCTTAAAGCAACACAAATTAATTACCTTACAGCTTTGGAGGTCAGAGGTTTAAATTGTCTTATAGGTTAAAATCAAGGTGTAAGCAGGGTTGGTTCCTTCCTGGAGGCTCCAAGGGAGAATCTGTTCCTTGCCATTTCTAGATTCTAGAGGCACCCTCATGCCTAGACTCATGGCCTTACATTACCTCAGCCTCTGCTTCTGTTTTCCTTCTCTGACTCTGACCCTCTTACCTTCCTCTTATAAGGACCCTTATAATTACATTGTGCCCACCCTGATAACCTAGGATCATCTCCCTATCTCCAGATTCTTGTCTTAATCACTTCTACAAAGTCTCTTATGCCATGTAAAGTAACATACTCACAGGTTCTGGAGGTTAGGACATGGTCAACTTTGGGGGCCACACTTTCTATCCCACTTAGAACAAAATTAAAGTTGTTTCCCTGGCCTACAAGGCCTGCTACAATTAGGAGCCTTCCTATCTCTCTGATATCATGCCATATCACTCTCTCTCTCTGCTCAGTCAAACCCCACTGGCTTCCTTGCTGTTCCTCAAAAAAGCCAAGCCTGTACCACATGCTTAACCTTCTCCCTAGGAATCTCTCCCATAAATGTCCATGTAGCCCACTCCCACATGTAGTTCACGTCTTTGTCTAAATGCAACTTATAGAAAGGGCTTCTCTGACCAACTGTCTAACACAGACACCAGACACACACTCACACACACACACACACCATTGTCTGTCCCTTATTCAATATTGTTTTTTTTCTTCTCATCTGCTACAGTATACACTTATTTGATTATTTATTCATTATGGGATGCTCCCTTCCAAATGTAAGCTCCATGAGAGTAGGGCCTTTGCCTTTGTTTAAAGGTCTTTACTCCTTGCCTAAGCTGTGTCTGGCACATAGAAAGCATTCACTACATATTTGGTGAACAGATGAATGAAAGAAGAATAAAAAGTCTACTGCACAAGTGAAATGGGTCATACACAAGGGGTTTAGCTAATTATAACTTTTCAAGGAAGATTTAATAGAAAAGAGAACAGTTACAGGGCGCCTGGATGGCTCAGTCAGTTAAGTGTCCCACTCTTGATCTCAGCTCAGGTCACCATCTCACAGTTCCTGAGATCAGGCCCCACCTAGGGCTGTGCACTGACAACACAGAGCCTTCTTGGGATCCTCTCTCCCTCTCCTTCTACCCCTCCCCCCACTCTCAAATGAACATTTCAAAAGAGAGAGAGAAAGAACAGTTAGGCAAAAATTTTGAGGGATAAACAGAGTTTGAGCAAGTGGAAAAAAACACCCACCAAGCCTTCCCAGATCTAATGCTCCCTGAGAGAATGAGCAAATTGAATTTGTGGACCAAGAAGCCCAATCCTCTCTCACCTTGATGAAGATAACCAAAGGGTGCCTTATCTTGAGTCATGTCTACTGCTCAGATGCCTGCTGGTTGACAATTCAGTTCTCTCCAGTTCACCCACACACAGCTGTTTCTCAAGTAAGGGAAGCAAAGGAACACAGGTGTGACTGAAGCAAATATCCACACTTTCTGGAAGATTTGGGGCAATGATGAAATTAACTTTAAGCTGTAACTCGGGAATGCAGAATTGTCTGGTTTTTTTCCATTGTATCATGCATTGAGTCCCCACCATGTATGAGGCATGGAGAATGCAATGTTGGCCAGTTCCTCTGAGGTGCCCATGGTTTCATGACCCTATTCATTAGCACACGAAGGGTAAGGTCTCATTCCTCCAGAAAAGGGAGGGGAAAATGAGCAGAGCAATATCAATCACTTACTTTGACTCAGGCCAGTTGGACCTCAGTTAGACTGGGTAACTGAATATGGTCAGTGGATAGTCCTCAGAATAGGAGGTTGTGCCTATATTGATTGCATTGAGACCCTAATTTCCCACGTGTTCTTGATCTAAATCTTTAGTAGAGCTTCTTATTCTCTTGTAACTTGCTTGCCTAATGGGGCCAGAAGCCTGAAGTACTTGAGCAATTCTGTTTCCTCTCTTGGACCCATACCATCACCATAAGAATGTGCCCAGGGTTCACCCAAAGGAGAAATGGGAGAGACACTTGGGAGAAAAAAACTGATCCCAACAAAGATCATCTAGACTAACTAGTCTCAAGCAGAACTGCTAACTGGCCACAGATACATTAGTGAGCCCAACCCAGATCAGCTATACCTGACCTGTATCGGCAGTCCCACCCACTTACCAATTATTCATGAGAAGTAGTATATGATTGTTGTTTAAGCTGCTGAATTTTGGGATGCTTTGCTCCTGGCAACCGCTAACTGATATAGGGTAAAGACAGATGCTTCTCCCCTGAAGGGTATCAACACAGACAGGGAATGCTGTGTCTCAGAGGATCCATAGTTATGTTGACCATTGCTAGGCCCACTGGCCATGGATTCACATCTGCAAACTTCTAAACATAAGATGTACTTCCTGCTTGAGTATGATCAGCTCAGACACTGCAGTAGTTCTGCTCCCAATGTGATGTTTGGACCGATCAGTAATATTACTTTAGCCACCTAGAAAAATAAGTCTGGGTCGATGCTGATGGCTTATCAACAGCCCAGGAAAAGAGAACAGAAGTTTCCCCTCCACTCATGAAAACATGAAAGTATAGTCCTTGGTAATAAAAGACTGGACATGATGCTCACCAGGCCACCCGCCCCTGTAGACTCAGCAGCCACCCAGAGACCTTGAAGAAGCAACGCTGACAAAAAAACAAGCACAATTTCAAGCCATTCCCTCTAAAGTTTTACCAGTGCTTGATGGACACAGATAGATATGCCTCAGACAGCAGAGACTGCTCTCTCAGATTCACCCTCTCCTTGGAATAAAATCAGCTGGACAGAAATTTTCTTTCCAACTGTAAAACGTTGTTTCCAAACAAAAGAAGTGAGATGTTTTCTACAGCTGCTCCATATCCATTATGCTTTGCCAAAGCATTGTTCGAGAGGTTTTTATGATGCAAAAAAAAATAATAATAATTAAGATGAGAGGCACTTCTTGTCTCTGGATCTTTTTTGTTTAAACATGTTTTGCAAATGGCCAATATCTCCTGTTACTTAGGTTAGCATCCAGAAAATGTTAGCACTTGATTATGAAATCAGCAGCTAATATGCCTAATGACTTTCCATTATACCCAACAATAGCTGCAGTGTGCTTTAAAAATGCATTTGCATTCATATTCTTTTGACCTATCTATCAAAACCTTGAGGCAGTCATGCTCTAACCATTTACTAATAATTGCCCTGGTTAACTTAGAGGACCTCAATATCGTGTGGTATACCAATAGAGGGAAGGAAATGCCTTCTGGGAAGAAGAACAGAGTCTTAGATCACAAGTCACATTGTTTCTAAGAGCTCAGAGCCCATATGTTTAATATTCAATAGGGTGTTGGGCTCCCCAGGAGCTAGTGAACCTCAAGTCTCAATAGGGAGGGTCATGGGGGAAAAGACCCAAAGTTGGTGGCTAAGAGAGCCCAGTGGAGATGACTGGGAGCCCTTGATGCTGAAGGAGCACAGGTCAGTGGGCTGAATTGAGCCCCCACCTCAAATTCATATATTGAAGTCCTAACCCCCACCACAGAACATGACCTTATTTGGAGACAGGGCCTTTAAAGGGGTGATTAAGTTAAAATCAGATCATATGGTTGGGCCCTAATCCAATATGACTGCTGTCCTTATAAGAAAAGGGGATTAGGGGGGCGCCTGGGGGGCGCAGTCGGTTAAGCGTCCGACTTCAGCCAGGTCACGATCTCGCGGTCCGTGAGTTCGAGCCCCGCGTCAGGCTCTGGGCTGATGGCTCGGAGCCTGGAGCCTGTTTCCGATTCTGTGTCTCCCTCTCTCTCTCTGCCCCTCCCCCGTTCATGCTCTGTCTCTGTCTGTCCCAAAAATAAATAAAAAACATTAAAAAAAAAAAAAAGAAAAGAAAAGGTGATTAGGATACAGACAAACACAGAGGGAAAACCATGTGAAGACTAAGGGAGAGGATTGCCATCGCCAAGCCAAGGAGGGAGGCCTCAGAAGAAACCGACCCTGCTGATGCCTTGACCTTGAACTTCTAGACCACAGAATGATGAGAAAATAAATTTCTGTTGTTTATACCCCAGTCTTGGTACTTTGTTATGACAGCCAAGCAAACTAACACAGGCGGACTTGAGTAGGATCCATGTCCCAAGTCCAGCTGACACACCACTTGACACAGAGTGGTCTCTGATGGTCACAAATACGTGTATTCACCCACCTTGCACAACCAGCTACATGCAAGGTGGATTCAAGTTATCCCTAGGACTTCATGATCTGAGGATCCACAGGTACCATCCTACTCCTCACCTCACAGTCCCTCCTGTCCTCTGTCCTCCCTGTTCCCCCTGAGGACTCTCCCCTATTTCCTCTCCTGCCTTGCCTTCTAGACCTGTTGCTCTGCACTAGGCTCGTTTCTAGGTTTTCTTTCCTTAGCCATACTCTCCCTATTTGATCCAAACTTGGGATCTTTCACTCCAAAGGATAGCACCCCAATTGGAATCCTTGCAGACACTTAAGCATAAACCAGATCAGTTTTGCTCTGGGCCAGTACCTCTCAAACTTTGATGGGTGTATGAGTCGCCTGAAGTTCTTGTCAAAAGGCCAGTTATGACTCAACTAGCTCTGGGTGTAGCCTGAGATTCTGCATTTCCAACAAGCTCCTGGGTGTTTTCTGAGGCTGCTGGTAGAAGGGTCTTCTTTGAGTGGCCGGCCTCTAGCCCAGGATTTCCCAACCTCAGCACTATTGACATTTGGGGCCAGATAATACTTTGTGGTGGGGGTTGTTCTAAGTACTATAAAATGTTTACCAGCACCCCTGGCCTCAGCCCCCCAGTTGTGACAATGGAAAATGTCTCCAGATGTTGCCAAATATTTCTAGAGAGGGGGGAGGCACAGGGGCGCAAAATCACCCCAGTTGAGAACCACTTCTTGACGCCATATGCAGAACTTAGAGCATTGCTTCCTGAAGTCTTCCAGGTGGCATCACATAGCAAAAAGGAAAACAAACAATAGACAGACGGTGTACTGGACAATGAAGGAGGTAGTTTGCTAAGGAAGGACTTCAGCTGTCCCAGGCCCATGCTAGCCTCCAGGACCACCTACATAATTTACAGGTCCTAGTGCAAAATGAAAATGTGTGACCACTTATTCAGAGATTATCCACAGTTTCAAGACAGCACCAGCAGAGCACTGCACTGAGCACATGGGACTCTAGCAGTGGCACATCCATGAAGCTGGCACTACCAGCCACTCTAAGAATGCTCCCTGAAGGAGTCCTTGCTGCTTGGGAAGAACTACCCTCAAGGAGTCTCTGCCTATTATCTCCCCCAATAGTTTTAGGATTGCCAATGGCCCGGCAACAAGTCTGATGAGCTGAACATTGGAAGAACAACTATTCCCAATGGTCCTGTTTTGTCCAATTTGTTGTCTAATATATTTCCTACAAGAAAGTAAAGGATTTGAATCGTTTTTAAAGCACTGATTGGTCACAAAGGATCGAAAAAGGTAAAGATGCTGAAGAACGCTGTTCTTAGTAAAGCTATTTGGTACACTGACAGAGAGGCCAATGTGACTGAAACTAAGTTTCATCCAGTTCGAACTAAGAACTGAATGAGTTGACATATAGTGATATAACTTCCCAAGCAAATTCCTACTAAATAGAGGAACTTGGCTTGGAGGACTTGGGCCACCAGCAGACAGAAAGAGCCTTTGTCATCTTCTTACTTTGCTTTAACCAAGGTGTAACCAAAAGAGAGTTTGAGCTGGAAGTTAGAGTGACAGGCAACCAAAAAAATGGTGGTGTAGAAAAGTCAGATCCCCCTGGAAGAGCTGGTGAACAGCAGAGTGCTGCTCATGAGAACCTTGCCTGCCTCTTGGCACAAGTTGAAGCAAGACATCAGCAGGCAGGACCATGAATAAACTTCAGTGAAGGGCTTCTAGGTGAAAGAAAATTATAAATGGGTCATGAAAAACAATGACTGCTCTAAATAGTGATAGGAAACAGGTGAGTTTAGAGCAAAGGCAACCAGACTTATCTAGATATTCTGCCTTGGACTAGAATACTACTTTCTTATTTCATTCTTATGCTAAATGTATTAATTTCCTAGGGTATAATAACTACAAACTGGCCTAAAACAACAGAAATTTATTCTCTCATAGTTCTGGAAGCCAGAAGTCTGAAATCAGGTGTCAGCAGGGCTGTGCTCCCTCTGAAGGCTCTTGGGGAGAATCCTTACTCGTCTCTTTCAGCCTCTGGGGATCCAGATGTTCCTTAGTCTGTGGCCACATCCCTCTCATCTCTGCCTCCTACTTCATATGGCCTTCTCCTCTGTATCCTCTATCTAAGGTCACTTGTCAATGGATTCCGGACCCATCTGGCTAATCCAGGGTTGAACTCTATTTGTAAAGACTCTTTTCCAAAGAAGGTAACATTCACAGGGAATGAATATTGGGATATGGTCCTATCTTTTTGTGGGTCACACTATTCAACCCTGTAAACATTCTGTTTGTAACAGTAAAGAAAAATTAACATCAAATTTTTTTGTGTGTGGAAAATCTGTCATTTTAAGGAATACCTAGCAGTACAGATCATGTCCCTTCCTTGTGTGTTTCCATGAGGGCACCCCTACGCCACTCCCCAGGAGAGAGAAGGACTGGAGTTCTTCTGTCCCTCCCCTTTACACCTCCTCACTCATTCATTCTTATGGGAGGGTCACTAGTTTAGAATTATGATCTCTATTAGTGAGGCTCCATGATATTTCTGTGAAGGTTGGGGAAGGTATGACACCTTTGGGTCACCTACTAAGGATAGATAAGCAGGCAGCATAACTCTATCTCCTCACCAGTGACGGGTTATTAAGCAGCTGGAAACCCTCTGCTGGATGGGAACTTGCTAGGAAGATTGCTGAAAACCCAGACTCACTTCAGATAGGTCTAAGGTTAGATTTAGGGCTTGTCTGCAAAAACACCCATTTTGATGTCAGGTCCAAGCTACGCTCTCCAGCACAGTTAATCAATATGAAGGGTTTGTCACTGGCCTTGCTCATTAACGCATCTGAGGTCTCACTGGATAATCACCTGGTTCTTCATGTCTATTTTCAGTTGAATAAGGGTCTGCAGGGAGGGAGGGGCAGGATTTGAGTTCTTGAATCTCTAACATGCCACTTCTCTATTTTCTCCAGTTTATGCATCCCTAACCATCACTCAAATATCCAAGACAGGGTCATTGTGACTGTTTACTGGCTCTTAGCTATGGAAACTGAAGACGTGTGGTCTAGAAAAGATAACCAACATTTATAGCTGTGGCCTTGTAAACTAAAACTTAGAAAGTGAGAATACATATTATATAATGCAAGAGGTGAATGGCATAATAAAAGTTCTGAACTTGATAGCAAAATGTCAACATAAAATGTTAAATATTTACTTAGCCATATGTTGACTGTAAAACCTCAAGCATTCCCTAGAATAAAAGAATAAACAATTGCCTTCGTAACAGCGAAAAACAAGAAACCTTCTAAATGTCTATCGGTAGAGGATGGTTAATGAATTTTGGTACCTTCGTACCCTGAGATAGTATATAGCCACCAAGGAAAAAGAAGATACAACCTGTGATAACAGAAGTTGCAGAATAATACACAGTACAGGGCCCCGTTCTCAATACAAGAAAGAAATCACATATTTCTATATGTTCCTATACATGAACATGATAGGGAAAAAAAAGGCTACAAAGATTTACCCTGAACTGATCACAGAGAACACCTCTGGAAAGGGGAGATGGCTTGGAAGCCACAGGAAACAAGTGAATGGGGGTGTTCACAATTGGGGAATTGCCTTGATTTCTGATGATTAGAATGTATTCTCTTGTTACTTGAACAATTTAAATCATATAAATTAATTATTTTATTTTTTAAAAGGCAAGGGGCAATTACTGGATTTTTCACAGGCTATAATGGGACAGTTAGGTTTCATAAAAAATAATCGATACACTGAAAAAATTTAATGACCCAATTATCTATCCATTATCTACACACATACATATATGTATACCTACATAAATACACACACATATACACACACACACACACGAAGTCATGTATGAATTTATTGAGAACCACCTAATTTCATTTTATAGAATGCATTGAGCCACTCATGGTTCTTTTTCAAAACCTTCTTTTTCCTTTCTTTTTCGTTTCTTTTCTTTTCTTTTCTGTCATGTCATGTCATGTCATTCCATCTCATTTCATTTCATTTGGTTTCCAAACAAGTGCTAGTTGTATTTAACAAAAGATCAATTCCCTACTCCCTGTCTTCCACTCTGACTTTTAAGGGATGTGGGCTGAAATGAGTCAGTCAGTTCTGTACTCTGAGAGGTCATGGCAGCAAGACCTCTTTCGTGGGATTAGTGTAGGTAGAGAAATCTCTGGTCATGACCATGGGATTGAAAGGAAAGGCCACATGATGTGGTAGAATCAGCAAGATGCTGGGAGTCAGATCGACCTGGTTTAGAATTCTGTTCTGCCAAGTTGTAATTAAATGGCCCAGCAGAATAATTCCATCTCACCCATAAAATAAGGGACAAAAATAAATACTTTAGAGGTTTAGAGTGAGGGTTCAAGGAGGGACCACACAGCAAACATCCAGCTAGAACTGGGCCTGCCATGAAATATGATGCACAAATGCTGACCCTTGCCACCTGCTCATGGCCTCTGGAGGGTGGGGGGAGGCTGTCCTGGTCTTGCATGAGTTGACAATAGACAGAGAGCAGCAGGAATGGCTTACCTACCAGCTTTGTACCCTGTGTCCCTTGATCAGGGACAGGATTGGGTATAAATTCTGTAACTGGAAGTTTCCAAGCCCCTGGTAAACACACACTACCTTCACATCTCTCTCATTTCAAGGCTTTTGTGTTAGTGCAATTGCCTCACAACCCACTTAAGCTTGATCTTTATTTAGTCCAATTAAAGTACACTGTGTTTCCTCTTCTTTTTGGGGCAAGGCCAGTTGTATGAAATAGTTACTGGAATTCCTTAAAGGAAAGTATCACTCTTCCATTCCTATTGGCATTCAACTAGTTTAGAATTATGATCTCTATTAGTGAGGCTCCATGATATTTGTTTCCTTCCCCACCCTCACTGATGTCTTCAACAACTGCTCATACATTCCTTACTATGCACAACTTCTGAATGCTGGGGACAGTGCTCCAAATTTCCCTGGGTGAATCAGATGCTAAAAATAGAGCTTCCACTCCTCTTATAAAACCCAAACCCTGTCCACCCTCTTAGCATGCTCAGTCGCTACCACACCTTGCCAGCACCCTTCTTTGCCAACGCAAGCTTCCTACCCACCCAACAGACCACAAGCAAGGTCCGTGAAGTACAAGTGAGTGCTTCAGTTCCAGGAAGACATTACACCCATACCAGCAAAAATTAGAGACTGAAAGGATGGGTGAACATTGGCCAGGCTTGCTGTGAGCATTAAATTACATAATGTACTTAAAGTGCCCAAGATAGCACCAGCACCTAATGGTGGTGGTGATGATGACAGCATGACCCCCTTCCCTCCCCTCCCCTCCCCTCCCCTCCTCCTTTTTCTTACTATTTTAACATTAATAGCAGCTATCATTTCTGGAGCTCTTACTAAGTGTTGAGCCCTAAACTAAGGGCTGACCCACGCCATTATATTTAATCCTTAAAATGATTGTCGGCAAGGTAGACATGACTGAGCAATCCTGACTGCAGCAAAGGCAATAATTAATAGTAAGCCATGGGGCTGCTGAATCCAAACACTTGGGTTCAAATCATCATCTGGCACTTATTAACTGTTAGTCTCTGAGCAAATAATTTCTTCTCTGGGAGCCTCAACTATAAAATAGTAAAATAAATATGGTAGCCACCATATTGGGCTGCAGGGAGGTTTAAGGTCAGGGTATAGCATCTGGAACATGGTAAGGCTTTCCTTGAAGTTGCCCTCTCCCCCCATTCCGTTCTACTGCTCCTAATTCTATAGAATAAAGCTGTCAAATAGAACAATGCACACCTTGAATTTTATATTTAAACCACAGAGGTAAATAAATTTTCTAGTGGCCAAATTAAAAAAAAAGAAAAGGTAAAAAGAAGCAGGTGAAATTAACTCTAACAATACTTTTTATCTAACCCAATATATCCAAAATGTAGTCAATTTCAACCTGCCAACACGTAATCAATGTAAAAATCCTTGCTGAAATAGTTTACATTCTGTTTTCAATACTGAGTGTTTGTCATCTAGTGGGGGCTTTACACTTGCAGCACATCTTGGGTCACAACAGCCACATTTCAGGGGCTCGATACCTACATGTGGCTGTTGGCTATGGTACCGAACAGGACAGTGACAAAGAAGATGCAGATAGATCAGTGAAGGTGTGCCATCTGTCCCAGACCACACGACTTGGAAGTGGTACAACCAGGATTCTAACTATGTCTCTCTTGCTTCAGGTCCCGCCATGATTTTTGAAGGTCACACAAGCAATTAGCTAGTGGCTCAAGGGCCTAGTTTTATTTCTTCTAGGTCTCCATGAGAAAGGATTATCATGCTCTGAGGTGACTGGAAACCCACCCCCTCATGAGGCTGGTAGGTTGTCCCCCACCTCTTCTAACCAGGTGCTGTCACACTAACATACACACACCTTTACTGAGGGGAGGGGACCTCTCTCTCCTGTTCTGTTAAAAAATAAGTAACAGCTGAGCTCCCCAGCTCTCTTCCCTCCCAAATAAAGGCATGAAGATAACCTCTTTCCAGAGGTTCATGTGTCCTTTCTACCTAAGACCAGACTTTGGCAAGTCTGGGATGTCCTCAGGGAGTGAACTAATTGGTGCTGGTGTCTGGGGACAGCACACCGTTTGCTTATTCACCACAGCGAAGAATACATAAACCTGGTAATCTCCTCAAATCACCTCAAATTGCTTGGCTTAAGCCCACATATCTCCATCCCACCCCTTGTGTGAACCTTGAGCCATTTTTGAAAGGAAATCTGCCAGAGGTGACCTTCAGAAGAGCAGCAGATGGCCTTTCTTTATCCTTCTATTCCACTCTCTTGGAGGAGGTCAGTGGGGAACACTGAGTTGTTCTGAAAGGTGAGGGACTCCTCCCCCTTAGCCCAACAATTCCCAAGAACTGGCTGGATATCAGAATTTCACCAAATGATATTTTCAGTTTTGCCACAGAGGTAAATTTAAGCAGTATAGAGGGCAATCTTTTCAACGTTCCATCCACAGTCTCTATATAACCATTGCAACCAATATCAGTTAGGAGTAAATGCCCCAGCTGGTACAGCCTGTCTCTTGGGCAAAAACTCGAACCTCTACCACATCAGAAGGGGGGATCCTGGAGTCCCAGAAGCAGGCACCTTAAACACTGGAGATAACCATCCAAATTAAAGAGACATGAAAACTCCCCAATGCTGAATATAATTTTAATTTCCCCTATGAAATGGTGGTGAGAGTAGATGGTGGTGTTCATTTGTCTTTGAATGTCCTTACTTGGCATGATAAGCAGTTGATAATCCTATTTAAGTTCCCTAGAGTTATATACATGTAAGTGCTAACAGTGTATTTAGTCCTTAAAACTATTTTGCAATGTAGATACTATAAAGATCTAAGAAAAGTTCCATGTCTGATACTTGCCTAATGGAATGAAATGTGGAAAGCCCTGAGGACTGAAAAGAAATATACAGATGAGGGATGGCTGGGTGGCTCAGTTGGTTAAACGTCCAACTTTGGCTCAGGTCATGATCTCACGGTTCGTGAGTTCGAGTCCTGCGTCGGGCTCTGTGTTGACAGCTCAAAGCCTGGAGCGTGCTTCAGATTCTGTGTCTCCCTCTCTCTCTGCCCCTCCCTATTCACACTCTGTCTCTCTCAAAAATAAATAAACGTTAAAAAAAATTAAAAAGAAATGTACAGATGAACAAGCAGTTTGAGGGGCAGCAAGTGAGGACAGTAACTCAGCTCTGTAGCTTTCTTGGGCTCATTGCTTGGTTCCTTCTGAAACAGGTGGGCCAGCTGCTTCCCACCATGACACCATCCCTGAAATAGCAGCCAGCACTAATTATGTTGGGCATTGTGCAAAGTGTCTGCATGCACTACCAACTTTCATTCTCAGAATACCTCCAATGGATAGGGATAAGGAAATCAAGAGGCAAACTATCCAAAGTTGCACAGCTAGTGAGTAGCATGTCTGAGATTCAAACCCAGGACAACCTGATTCCAAAGCTTGTGCTCATAACTGCTGTGCTGTAGTATATTGTATGGCCATGTGGAAGCAAATGGAACATTCTAGGTGTGCAAATCATATACAGTGTGGCAGATTTGTGTTTCTCTTTAGCTTGGATGGTTAGATCTGGTGTTTGGGATACGAGATTTAGGGATGCCAAGATCTCCAGTTCTGATGTGATAGAAATTAATTAGAGTTTTCACTCAGGAGACCCAGCCTGTGCTATCCTAGGCAACCCCCCCCAATTGCTGACATGGGCCAGGATGTGGGGACAGAGAGTACGGCTGGTGCAGGGCAAATCCATTTCAACCTCTTGCCTTGCTACTCAAAGAACACACTCCACTGCAGAAGCAAACCACTGCCTCATATTTCCCCCATCTTCCTGTGGCTAGCCTGCACTTTACTAGGCATGATGTACAAGGATTTCCCGTGTACTGACCATTTCCTCACCAATGTCTCCACAGTTCATTCCCGTGAGAGGAGTTATAATTATACTAAAAGGTCTAAATGGGGTGGAGGTCAAATGGAACCTAAATTTATCAGGAACCCTTGTTCCTGCTTCTATCTAACTTCTCCACACCCCCACACCACCACAAAAGACAAAGTGATCAGATTTAGAGACCATCCTATGGAAGCTTTGACTGCATTTGGCTGTGAAGTCAATCGATAAACATGGCGAGGCACATTGCACGCAGCTCCGATTTAGATAATCGCTCAGCCAGCTCTGGGCATGACTTGAGTCCTGCGTTGTAACACAAGAAAACAGACTTGCCTTCTGCCACCGTGGAACCAATCTCAGCCTGCTGCAGATCAAAAGCAAGAGAACCGTATATCCTCATCCGCACAACCTTTATGGGTATCTACCTATGGTTTGGTTCAGCTCCAGGCACACACTTGAATTAAAGGTTGAAATTGATGACTCAGAGCTTAGCTGGAAATGCAGTCGAGGAAATGGAGCTGTGAACTAGGAGGAAAATGTGTCTGAGGATGAAAGGGAGACAAGGAAGAGGCAGGGGCCCAGATCCCACCCGTCTGCCCCAGGAGCTCTCGTTAAGCTGCCATTCTGTGGGCAGCAGAGGGCACTATTAATACATCCGGAAGTGAACAGCACACTTGAAGAAACGGCAGGTTTAGAATAAATTTGAGTATGGTATCTGGACAGGGGCAGGTCATCAGATTACAGTTGTTACCTTTATTCCTTTCTGTTCTCAAACTCACAGATTAATAAAATTCTGAAGTAAAGAGTGGCTACAGAGTGAAATGGACTCCTACATGGAGCCAAGGTTTTACTATCTAACACACACACACACACAAACACACACACACATACCCATGTTAGAGTGATCACTGTAGTCCAGCTCCATGGTGCTAAATGCTTCACGTGCGTTATCTTGTTTAATCTTCAACTCTACCTGGGCAGGTCCTATTGTCCTCTCCATTTCACAGATAAGGAAACAGACTCAAAGAGGTCAAGTGACTTGCTTCAAGTTACCAGCTAGTGACAGACCTGGGATTTGAGCCAACTTCAGATGCCAAAGCCCACACCTGTTAACCATCATGCTACACCTCGTGGCAGATATCTTGTCCATAATTTGAGAAGAAAACACTCCTTATCTATCAACAGGAACTGAAAGCATTGTGAATTCAGTGTTGCTACATCTATGACTCAGTAGTTAGGAAAAGTAAGGGTACTTAAACCCTGCTGTGGCCTCTTTTCCTCTACCAGACAGTTCCTGACCATGTTCCAACAAAAACCCAGAGTTAAAAAGCAACAGCTTTGCTGGAGGCTAAATCCTAAAAATCTGCATACAGCCCAACGGTTTCAATGCCAACCCTCAAGGTGACCCAATTTCTCAAGAAGCTGTAAAGTTAGGAATTGTTCATCCTCTGATCCATCTTTACCTAGAAGATCTATTACAGAGCATGCCACAAAGTAAATGCTCAATAAGTGACAAATACATATATTAATCAGCCAATATGAGCCAATGATTCAATGACAAGCAAACAGAATCAAGAAAACCATAGACCCCACAGGTGGCTGACTTTCTAGAAATAATACCAATGTGAATTTACAAGCTCATCATCTCTAAACTAGTCCACTTTGAAATTCCTGTGATACTTAACTTCCAGATCCTTCCAGAAGCACTGCTCTAATATTGTTCATCATGTTCCCATAATTAATCTCATACGAATACAGAAGCCACTCCTCTTGGAATCATTAGTGCTTGAAGCACATTATAGATCTGCTAGTTCAATTCCTTTTCCAGGCATGGTGTGTGTGCCTCTATCCTCCCTACTCTCCATGCCCAGGACAGACCTTGCTAATGGATCGTGACACCATTCCCATTGAGCCCAGATGGCCGGTAACTATCCATCAGATTGAGTCCACAAGGTAAAACCTACTTATTTTTCTGACTCAAAACATTTGGAATCACCACTTCAGCATCACAGCCAAGTGATGACCCAGCTCGTGTCTGAGGAGCTCCAGAGGCCAGAAATACATTCTCATAAAGACAGCATATTCAATCTTCAGAACTATTAGAAACCTTTCTTAGGGACACTTCTGGGTGAACATAGAGACAGAACACCTGTGCCTGGTATGCCTGCCTCTTTCCAAAATTTTATTAAAAGTGCTTGAAGATATGAACAACAGACTGCATCTGGTCCTAGCAGAAAAAACCCATGACAAAAATCCAAGAGGAATTTTTCCTAACTGCATTGATGATAGGGATTGATAGAAAAGCACATTCTTGGAATATATACCATATGTCCTACCCTTTAATTCACAATAGCATGAATGCCCCCAAAGAAAGTAGGAAATGTGTCAGCCACTCACACCATTAAAATTCACTTCTTGCCCTTTTTTTCTACAGTGGCCAGGAAAGAAATAGAAGGCAATGCCCAGGAGCATCCTTCTGAGATACCCAGAACTGGGATCACAGGACAGGAGGTCCCTTCTCTCTGCATCAATGACTCCTCTTTATCTCCATTCATTCTAAGACAGTAACAGTGACATGTGCTTTGGCAAGAATTAGCTTTGATTCTGAAATGCTTGGCTACCTAAGGGAAAACTCTCTTATTAGCAATGCAGGCTCTCATGTCCACAGTATACACTGTAAACTGTGCCGGAGAAACCAGGTTGGGGTAAGAAAGGCCCTTCCCTCACTCCAGTAGGCATGCACGGAAGAGTTTACCTGGCTGTGAAGCATGAAACATGAGCTTGTGCATGTGCAGGGCATTGAGATCTGATAAGAAAGAAAAGCAACCCCACATGGGCCCGGAAGGGGCCCCTAGGGCAGTTCTGCTCAGTCTGTTGACAAGACACCCCTCATCCTCCGGGAAAGTGCTAACGGTACCATAGCAGTACCCTGCCCAGAGCAAAGAGGCCACCAACAAAAAATAGCGTGAGCACATCAATAGAAAAATGACTGAATGAATGAGGGATAAAATGAACAAACTTGAAGAGATAATGGGCATAGGGAAAAAGAAGAACATGTCTCTAGATATTATGTTCTTTAAGAAACAGGCAAAGCAGGGGCTCTGGGGTGGCTCAGTTGGTTGAGCGTCTGACTTCGGCTCAGGTCATGATCTCGCGGTCTGTGAGTTCGAGCCCCACGTGGGACTCTGTGCTGACAGCTTGGAGCCTGGAGCCTGCTTTGGATTCTGTGTCTCCCTCTCTCTCTGCCCCTCCCCTGCTCATGCTCTGTCTCTCTCTCTCTCTCTCTCTCTCTCTCTCTCTCTCAAAAATAAACATTGCAAAAAAAAATTTTTTTTAATGGGCAAAGCATAGAGCCACAGGAAAAACCAGATAGAGAGGATAAAAACACGCACACCGAGAGCTCTCTACTAAAGCTCATCGGAAATCCAGACATTCAGCAACAGAAACTAGGTCCTCCTCAAAGGCAGGGAAAAACAGAAGCAACAACGTGGAAACTAAATCAGGGACATGCCTGAGAGGGCTGAGAGGCTCCGGAGGGATGATGAAGCAGGGTTCTCTCCCTCTCACCACTCAGGTCACTGTCTTGGAAATGCCTTACCTGAGGAGCTAAAATAGTGCGTCCCCTTTGCTGTTTACTCATTGTGTTATGCTTTTCTTCACATTTATCTGCATATATGTTTACTGTCTCCTAGACTGGAAACCTCACGGGGTCAGTGTCCTTTCTGCCCACTGCTGGGCCCTTGCCCCCTTGCCCAACGAGTGCTGGGCATGTAGGAGGCATTTAATGAACACTGATTAAATGAATGCATAAATAAATCAAGAGAAGAAACATGTGCTACAACCAAACGTAGTTTACTCTTTGGGGGCAAGTATGGTTTAATAATAGGAAATATACAACACATCATAACAATAGGTAAATTTTAAAGATAGATACAAAAATAAATCAATAAAATGTAACCTAGTCATAATTAAAACCAAAAAAAAAACTTAGCACATTAAGAATAAAAGAAAATTGACTTAACATGACACAAAAACTAGGTTAAATCAACTTTCATTATATTTAATGGTGAAACATGCAACATTCCTCCTAAAATCAGAAATTAGATAAGAGTACATAATATCTAAAATAATTTTTTTTTAGAATTTTTTTTAATGTTTATTTATTCTTGAGGGAGAGAGAGAGTGTGACTGGGGGAGGGGCAGAGAGAGAGGGAGACACGGAATCTGAAGCAGGTTCCAGGTTCTGAGCTGTCAGCACAGAGCCCAATGCGGGGCTTGAACTCACGAGCCGTGAGACCATGACCCGAGACGAAGTCAGATGCTTAACCAACTTAGCCACCCAGGCACCCCCTCTAAAATAGTTTTAAATATTTTTCTGGGGTTCTAGTCCATTGAATAAGTTCCTGGTGGAACAAAGAGTTAAATGTATACATAGGACACATTTCTAAGTTTTTAAAAAGTGAAAAATTAGCTGATTTTGCTCAAAGTACCTAAGTATGAAAGCGATGAAAAAACAGCAAGGGAAAATATATTGGTATTTATAAAAATTAAAGCTTTTTTAACTTTTAAAAGTAACAAAACACGGGGAAAATGTTTTAAAACCCCCACAAAGTGTATTTGTGTGTGTATGCATATATTTGTGCGTATGTTACTTACACTTCAATAAGTTTCAAAAATATAACAAATTGATAGTGCCTCAATACATTGAAAGCACATATAAATCTGTAATAAAAAATTTTAAGGCAAATTTTTAAAATTCCAAGTCACAAAAAGCTAAATTACAAAAGAAATGTAAATGTCCAAATAAACAAAAATGATTCCATTTCTCCCATTTAAAAAAATTGCTAAATAAAACAAAAAATGTAATTTTAGGTCAAAGCTTTATCATCACGCTCTGGGCTTTTGAAGTGGAGTAAAGCAGGCTCTTCTATTTACTGGTAGTAGGAGAAAACTGTTCAAAGTCAAATGGTGAAATCTACTTTTTTCCCACTTCTAATCCACTCTCTACACCACAGCCAGAGTAATCTTCTCAAAGGGCAAACACGGCCAGACTACTCCCTTATCTAAAACCCTTCAAGAGCTTCCCATTGCTTCCAGAATAAAGATCTAAATCATACACAGCCTACATGACCCTCTATGGTCTGGTCCTTGTCTCCCTTTGTCAACCTTATGTCCCAAAATGTGTCCTGCATCAGCAAGGGCCTTCCTCTCTGCAACCAATGTTCCTCCTTCCTGGTCATCCCACCCTTTACAAATGCTATCCTTTTTCCTGTAACACTCCCCCTCTTTCACCCAACTCACCTTTATTCCTCCTAGGTCTTAGATCAATCTTCAATCCCCAGGAAACTTTCCCTGGTCTCCCTGAACAGAAGGGAGGTTCTCCCAATAAAGTTTCTTTGGACACCATGAACTGCTCCTTCCTGGCAGGTAATGAAGTTTTAATTTTATATTCATTTCGGGTGTCTACTTAGTATCTCCCCCCTTCCCTAGACTATGAGCTCTCAGAGATCAATGGCCAATCTCTTTGTGTTTGTCCTTGTAGCCCAAGTACCTGTAACACAGGAGATGCTCAGTAAATATTTATTGAAAGAAGCAAATTACTCTAGTTCATCTTGACCTCTCTAAAATAACAAGACCTAAAGCCTCACAAATACATAGTCTGCCAGGACAAATAAGTACGGGACATGCACATTTCTGAATATAGCCCTGTTATAAGGTTGAACAAAAATGAAATTACTATCCTTCGACATGCTGCCATCAGACCATGTAATCTCCCAATTTTAGTCTTACCTGCTCACATCCCTGGACTCCAAAGTGAGATGTTATTTTATCCCTACTAAATTTCCTTTTGTAAACTAAGCCCACCATTTCAACCTCTTTAAGACCCTTCTCTAGTTTCAAATCATCCACAGTTAGTTTTCTTCTAAATTATTGATGCAGATAACAGGATTAAAATGATGACTCTGAGAGCGCCTGTCATTTCTGAAGCCCTTACTTAAAAGCACCAGATCCCATGACAGCCTATTTGCATGCTGCCTCCTGTCACCTTCATAACAACATTATGAGTGGGTATTTCCATCTCCGTCATTGGAGGTGGTAAGTCTGTGACTCTGGGGATCAGTTAACTCGTCAAAGATCTCAAAGCACATAAACGGAAAGACAAAGATTTGAACTCCGCTATCTCTGCCCCCAGGCCTTTTTACACGACTCTGGTGGTTTTCAAACTTTTCTCAGCCACGAGTCTATTGTTTCAGCTAAATCTTACATAGAAGCCTGCAATATAGCTAAGATCAGAGTAGATCTCTGCCTAGCACAGCTTTAAAATCATTGCAGCACATGGAGTTGATTTTCACCAAAGGAGGCCTAAGTCAGAGGCTTGAGTGAACCCCTACAAACCTCTTAGGCTCACAGTCTGGTAATCAGCCACTTGTTCTGGAATATGCTAGAATGCTCTGGAATGTTCTGGAATATGCTAGAATGCTCTGGAATGTTCTGGAATATGCTAGAATGCTCATGTGTGCCGTTGAACATTAAAAATGTGGCTAGTGTAAGTAAATAACTGAACTTTTAATTTACCCTTAAATTTAAATAGCCTCAAAAGTTATGAATTGGCCTTATTACACCAGCCTCTACCTCATACTTCTTTATTGTCTTCAAAACACAAAAGAGTCTTGAAAAGACATGACGGAACTTAAATGGATATTACTAAGCAGAAGACGCCAATTTGAAAAGGCTACACATACTGTGTGATTCCAACTGTATGACACTCTGGAAAAGGCAAAACCATGGAGACACTAAAAAGATCAGTGGTTGTCAGGAGTTAATGTGGGAGAGGGATGAACAGGCCACGCACAGAAGGATCTCAGAGTCGTGGAAATACTGGGTATGATGCCAGTATTTCTTCTGGGTATGAAGGATATCTGTCATTACACAATTGTCCAAATGCAAAGGATCTGGATTATAACACAAAGAGCAACCCATAATGTAAACTACGGACTTTGGGTGATTATGCTATGTCAATGTAGTTTCATTCATTGTAACAAATGTACCACTCTGGTGTGAGACATTGATAATGGGGAAGGCTATGCATGTCAGGGAGCAGAGGACATACGGGTAATGTCTGTACATTCCTCTTAATTTTGCTACAAATCTAAAACTGCTCCAAAAAAATAAAATATATTTTTAAAACCCACACACAATAGATTACAAATAAAGATGTGATCAAGAAAGACTGGGCACAGAATGCTCACCAAAGAGCCCTGTGCTCCTTCACATTTCCCACCTTCCTTTGCAGGTAGGTTGGAGCCGTGTGACTAGACGTGGCCAAAGATTTCTGAGCGGAAGTGCCACATGGCTCCAAGATTGAGGCAATTAAGACTCAGCGTGCCTCAATATCCTTCTCTCCCCTAAGAGGCCATGTGCTGCAAACAACATAACAGGAAAGATATGAGAAGGCATGTCACAAGAGAGAACTAAGCCTTCATTGTTTTAAGCCTCTGAGATTTCAGGGTTAACTGTTATAGCAACATTGTGTTGCTGAAGCTCACCCACAAATAATAACAAAGAGAGCACTCAGGACTCTTGGCCAAATAACAACAAAGAAGCAGCAGAAGCATGATTCAGAGAGATGAGAAACTGGAGACAATAAATTCCATTAACAGCAGCCCTGATTTCTGTGCCTTACCCTGGCACGGTCAGGAGGCATTTTTGTAATAATTTTTCCTCCAGGTTCATAATAGCAGATAATCAGGGATGGCCATCTCCATTCTGTTATCCTGTAGTTTGCTTCTAGAGAAAAGTTTTCCCACACTAAACACCATCAGGCTTCTTTCCTTCTCAGCAATAGCCTTAAGCCAATTATGTTACATAAATGGAGATTATAAAACCTGCATTAGCAGTGATTCCTCTGGCAGCCCCGTGTCCCTGGAGCTGTCACTTGGCAATTGTTTAATGGTACAGATGTGAACCTTTGGAATTGGGGGTAATGTGAGAAATAGACATTTATGGGCATGGCTTACCTTTTGTTAAAGGTGTTTCCTGACTATGATTATTGCTAAATCCAACCAGCCCTCTGTTTCTCCCCAGCTTAAAGAGTCAGTGGCCAGTTAAGAGACCATTAGCTAAGACCCACTGCCTCTTTTGCTAAAAAGGTGCATCTGTTCAATAAATATCTAAGAATGTCTTTCCTCCCAGACATGTGAGCCATTCAGAGATTTCTGTGCAGGAATAGCTCAGGTCTCCTGTCCAGGAGATGGTTCACATGTCTTCTGCTATCTCCCTGCACCTCGGGATGCAGGAAATCACTAAATGTATTTCCCAATTTCATAGCCTGGTGAAACTCCCAAAGCCTTCAGGATAGCACACTACAGAGTAGTGTCAGGGAGCAATCATGGGGCCAGACAGTCCAGGCATCAAACCTGGTTTTGCTAACTGCTAGCACCACAACTGTAGACAGCTAGTAGCTCTCGCTGTACTCCTGCACAGCGGACATTAAAAGAGTGCTGTCTAAATCTCCTTGGATTCCCTTAACCAATTTGGTGTGTCCGTCTCCCACTTTGACTAGCTTTGCTCCTTTCATCCCATGTCCTGCAGAAGACCACCATGTTCTTCTGGAGCCACTTCACCTAAAGGATCCGAGAGAGCCAGGAGTGCCTGGGTGCGAAGCATGCCTGGGGCAGCTGCAGTCTACGACTGGTGCAGGAGTATCAAAGTCCGATGACCCAGACTCTGTGTAGGACAGTGCTGTGTAATTCACCTCCAGACCTGCCACGAGGGATCAGGCGGAGGCTGAAATCTAACCCTGGAGTAGCTGTTTCCCTGCCCTACCCTGTTTCTCCCACTCTCATACCAATTTTCCCAAGAACACTTCATTTTTTTCCTAATAATAAACTTTTTATTTATTTATTTATTTATTTATTTATTTATTTATTCATTTATTCATTTATTTTAGAGACAGAGAGAGCAGGAAGGGGGAGAGGGACAGAGGGAGAGAGAGAGAATCTCAAGTAGGCACCACACCCAACACAGCCCGAATGGGGATCGATCCCACAACCCTGGGATCATGACCTGAGCTGAAACCAAAAGTCAGACACTCAACCGACTGAGCCACCCAGGCAGCCTGAACTTTTTATTTTGAAGTAGTTTTTGATTTACAGAAAGTTTGCAGATAATCAAATATGCTATACTTCCCATGTGTGGGGTTCCCATATATCTTACATCTAGGTTAGCCTGTTATCAACACCTCCCATTAGCATGATCCATTTGTCATAATCACTGAATCAATATTGATATATAGTTAGTTATTAACCAATGTCCACACTTTTTCTTCAGATTTCTTTGGTTTTACCTAATTTCCTTTTTCTCATCCAGGGTCCCATCCAGGATCCCACATTATACGTAGTCATCAAGTCTCCCTAGGCTCTCCTCGGCTAAGATAGTTTCTCAGACTTTCTTTGTTTTTGATCGTCTTGACAGTTTTGAGGAGAACTATCAGGTATTCTGTAGAACGTCCCTCAACTAGGATCTGACTGGTGTTTGCCCCCATGGATCTTGCCAAGGCTGAGTCCTTGATCAGCTCTTTTCCCTTCCTTATCCTGCAGTCCCTTACTCCTTCACAGGCTTTTTTTCTTAAGATTGGTCCTCAGCAAATCACATGTGTATATGAATCTCTGATCCGACCTGACCTCCAGGAAACCAAACCTAAGGCAGCTGGCAAACAGGAGTGGTCCTGGGAAAATGAGAGTTCAGTGCTGAACCCTTTACTGGCTGTTGGGCAAAAAAGATTCCCATCATGAGGGGCGCCTGACTGGCTCAGTTGGCTAGGCCTCCGACTTCAGATCAGGTCATGATCTCAAGGTTCATGGGTTTGAGCCCTGCGTCAGGCTCTGTGTTAACAGCTCGGAACCTGGAGACTGCTTTAGACTCTGTGTCTCCCTCTCTCTCTGCCCCTCTCCCACTTGCACATTGTCTCTCTTTCTCTCACAAATAAACACTTAAAAATTTTAAAAAAAAAGATTCCCACTGTTAGAGCTCTGTAGAACACCAGCTGTCCCTGATGTGTGGGCATAATTCAAATGCAAAGACTTTTACCTGGAATGAGCTGGAATAGCCTACAGGTAGAGTAGGGTATACCACCTCATGCAGTATTGCTGGTATTCAAGAAGTAGAGGGGTAAGGGGGAGGCGTAATTATAAGGACTATGGAATTGAGTGTTGTTGCTGAAAACAACGATTGACACTTTGAGGAGAGAAGATGACAGAGAAAATGAATTTTCAAATTCCAGGAAAAAAAATGACCTGAAACGTAAGAGCAGGCATCCCTGGGATTCCCATCCTGTCCCTTGATCTAGGGACACTCCTTTGATACGCCACCTAGGAGGCGTATACCTACCCCAAATACCTACTCTGGCCTGTATAAGTATGATATCAACATTTCTAGCTACTCAACCTAACATATTAAAAGAGAAAATCAGTCAAACTTGTTATGGATCTAAACAAAGAAGAGACAATAATCTTAGACTCTACGGCATGTGGGTTTTGTCAGAGAGATATTTCCTCTGTCACAAGCTTACAGCTTTTCCCAATTCAATTAATTGGAATCTCACAGAAAAGTAAATGCTGTAAAATAAAAGATTCAAACAGCTGGGACCCCAAACACAATCCAGTGGAAAGCACTAATATGATGCAGTCACAGCTTGTGGATGGGAATTTTAAGAGCTTTTATTTCTAAGAACCACTGCTCAGAGAGAGTGTGGCTTCTTTTTGCAAAAAGGTAGGTTTAGATGGTGGTTTTTCCAAGCATTCAGTTTAATGAGGGAATCTCCAATGCATTAATTCAATCAAAATATATTATTTGAGTGTCTCTTTGGGGCCAGCCATGCTGTTAGGGTATAATGGTAAGCAAAGGACAGGCAGGTCATGTCTGTCCTCACAGAGTTTAGGGTCTAACTCCATTTCAAAAACTCCTGGTCCAATAGGGGACAGTCATGGAGAAAAGGTGACCCCTACAATACATGTGACCTTCAGTCAAAGGACACAAGCCATACTGAGGCAACTTCATCCTTTTAATTCCTTCTTAGGGCTCTCCTGGCCCTAAGTTGGCCAACCCAACCAGAAGCCAGAAGTCCAAGGAGCCCCACGGATGGAGTCCATACAAATGAGCCACTGGGGGCATGAGCAGAAGAAAGGAGCAGAATGGACCTGGAGGGACAGTGGAAGATACTCAACACACAGTCATGGCTCGGTGATAATGATGATTGACAATTTTTCTCAGCAAACAACTGCAGGACACTCTTGCTCACTCCATACCGTAAAATGAAAAACTCACACATTTGGGACCCCAAGCATAATCCAGTGAAAAGCATTCATATGGTACAGTCACAGCTTGTGGATGGGAAACCCTCACGGTGTCACTTGCATATAGTTTTTGTCTCATTTAATTCTGAGTTGGAGCAGAATTATAATCTGCTCTATTCTATATGACTGGTTCTTGACTTTCCACATAGGAAGTTTTTGTCATCCCACATAGCTTCTTGATATATAATACTCGCTCCCCTTCTCCTTCTATATGACCTATTTCTTTGGAGCAAATTATTCCTTTTGAGAACTCTGGAATTCCTCAAAGATCATATTTAGCCTTCTGGTATGAAAATACGGATGGAGATAAAGTCTGTAAAATCCCAATTTGACTGCCAATTTGTGTTCAGAGCCACTTTCAAATGAGAGCTCACGAGAAAGTTGAAGAAAAGGCAATCTGAAAATAGTAAATATATGCCTAGGGGATAATGATGTATGATCAGAACTGTTACTATTAAACACTCACTCTGTACCACCAAGAAGAAGAGTTTTATAGCAAAGGACAACCTTGAGAGCAATGCAGTCTAACCAAGAGGATGTTGATGGTAAGATAATGCCGGTAATACAAACAACGACAGTAACATTGGTACCCATCCTTTCTCAAATGCCTACTAAGTGCCTGACCAGATACTTGACCCTTTATATACATTAATCTCCTTAATATTCTATTGATCTGATTGACATTAGTTTTATACACATCTCACTTAATACTCAAATTGATATTGTTATTACAGGATTTTTATTTTATACATTTTACCTCACTCAATAATTAAAGGTGATAATATTATTCCAGTACTTTACATATTACTGTTCACATTGTGTACATTTAATCTCATTTAATACTTAGATATTAGGTCAGTGTTTTTATACATATAATCTGATGCATTTTTATACCTTTTATCTCATTGTATGCGGACACTGATACTACAATTCCAGCTTTAGATCACGGGGTACTGACACACAGGGAAGGTGAGTTAGCACCCCTGAGGACGAAGCCGGTGAGTTAGGCTGAGGCACAGGCCTGTCGCCTGGGGCTCTTCCTCTCTCCACTGCAAGTAAAGTGCCTACCCGCCCCCCCCCGGCCCCATAGTAAGAGCTGACACACCAAATCACTGCTGCACGCCAGGCACCGTGCTATTTTTGTGCACACTTTCTGCATTTGATCTTCACGACAACCTCATGAGGTGGGTTCTACTTTCAACGTCTATTTTGCAGAGCTCAGAAACGGCCCAGACAAGTTATAGTAATTAAGGGAGGCTTGTACTATCCAGGCATCTGCCGGGAACCTGGCTAAAAATAGAGGGTCTGGTAAGTCACTGCACTGGGCACCGTTTCATCCTTTTAGGGCTGACGAAGCAATGAGGTGACCTGAGACTGAGGGCTTAGCCTGCGTAAAGGAAGAAAGATGAGTTAGTTGTGAAGTAGCAGAAGCCTCAGCAAAGTAACTCTGTTTGCCTGAGGGGCTTAATCATATTTAAAAAAAAAAAAAAAGAAGAAGAAGAAGAAGAAGCAGGAGAAAAACCAGCACTGGCAGGTACAAATCCTGGATTCTTGGAAATAGATTTTGTTTTCAACTGATATCAGAGTTCTGTGGCTGCAAGTGACAGAGAGTGGCACTGGCTATTCATGCAAACTATGACAGCTACAGAGAAGATAAAAGTATGGCTGTGCGCTTGACACAGAGAAACACAGGCATGGAGATTCATAGGCCAATAGTTCCATGACTTGAAACAGATGAAAGATTCTTGCCCTACCTTGGGGCGCCAGGGTGGCTCAGTTGGTTAAGTATCCGACTTCAGCTCAGATCATGACCTCACAGTTTATGGGTTCTAGTGCCACGTCGGGCTCTGTGCTGACAGCTCGGAGCCTGGAGCCTGCTTCGGATTGTGTGTCTCCCTCTCTCTCTGCCCCTCCCCGGCTCAAGCTCTCCCCACCCCCCGTCAAAAATAAACATTAAAAATTAAAAAAAAAAAACAAACAGATGAAAGATTCTAAAGAGAGAGTATAAAGATGAAATGCCAAAATGCTCCAGTAAGAAAGAAAAAAGGTGAAGCCAGAAAAGTAGCACCGTGGCCCTCTGAAAACATCCGTTCTTTGAAGGCCCAGTGACAAAGGCAGAGCATGTGATCAGAGAGAGACAGAGATGTGACACCCACATCGACCTGGACAAATGCTCTGGGGAAGGGTAAAGCCCAGAATTAATGTAGGGCAACAGCCAAAGGAAAGACCAGGCATGCACAGCATATGTTCTGTGAGGGCTGACAAGAGAACTAACGTTCACTGACCCTGGTTGTTACAAGTTTGGGCTCTGGAGTCCAACAGAGCTGAGCGGGAATCCTGATTGAGCCGTAAACATAACTTAGTGACCTTGAGTGTGCCCTTCTTCCAGATGGGCATGAAGCTAACATTCTTGTTTCCTTCAAGTCTTGGTTCACACTGTCACCTTCTAAATGACACTGCCCTGACCACCCTATTTAAATGCCCTCCCCTCTCTCCCCTCCACCACCCCAGCACTTGCAATCTCCCTTTCCCTGTTCTAAGCTTTCTTTTACCACAGGACTGATCATCTTTTATCGTACTAAACAAGTTTATTATTATGTGCAGTGGGTTGCTTACTGAGTATACCGACCCACTGCAGATGCCAGGGCAAAAGTGTTTGTTGATTTTGTCCAAAGATGTATCCCAAGTGGCTAGAATAGTACCTGGCACACCGTACTGAGAAAGAAATAACCTGCTGAATGAATGAATGGTATGCCTTAATCTCTCTGTCTGGTCTGTAAAATGGGGGCAATGTTCACTAGGTTTTATGAGGATTAAAGGGGATGATGCATGTAAAAACACTCAGCACAGTGCCTGGCAAAAAAGTACTCAATAGATGAAGGCAATTATAGTGTTGTTCATATCCATCCACTTTCTCCTTTGATCATCTTATTAACTCTGAAAAATAATATCTTGCAGATGAGGAAAATGTGATCCATAGAGATAAAGCCAGTTGTTAGCTTGATGTAGCATCTCAGAGGTTTCCTTTGTGGGAATGGCCACAAAGGAGAGGCAAAGAGGCAAAGAGATTCACTCCCTATGTATTTCAAGTCTCTTCTAGCACAGGATAAGTAGCCCCAAACTCATTACCACAGAGATAGAATTCCAAAAACAGTGAGTAGGTGTCTGTTCGGTGAGCACTGTACTCCTAATGAGGTGATCACTAGGAATTATGTTGGTTCACCAGGATGTGTATGTACCACATTACTGCATTTCCTTCCTTGATAATGTGACTGTGACATCACAGGAAAACTATAGCAAAGCACAAAGTATCTTGATTTCAGCAGGGCACAAGACAAGGGCCCCCTTTAGACTTTACCCCTAAGATATGAAATGTGGGTTCACTTGGTGGATTTAATCACCTGGACCAAAGATCAGCAAACCTTTCCTATAAACGGCTAGGCAATAAATATTTTAAACTTTGCTGCCATATAGTGTTTGTCAAACTACCCAATTTTGCCGTTGTTGTGTGAAAGCAGCCATAGACAATACGTAATAAATGTGGCTGTGTTCCAATAAAACTTTATTCACAAAAATAGCTGCAGGCTGAATGTGGCCCATGGGCAATAGTTTGCTAGTCTCCAGTCTAGATAGTTGAATGACTATCCCCCTAAGTGTGCCATGAACCTAACTGGCAAAGAGTCAGCGATATGAGAATAGGTTGACTACATTTATAAGTGGTACAAAGCTAGGGAAAACATCCAACATGATGAATGACCAAGTCAAGACTTAAAATTAGGTGGAGAAGCTAAAACTATCAGCCCAAATTAATGTGATGTAAGTTAATGACTAAAAGTACATTGTTCTTTGATTAACAAAACATCATAAACAACAAAACTAAGTGATAAGCTACCAACACACTGAAGGAAAAACTGGATTTGACAATCACTCAAAAATAACCTGTGGTTGGCCATATGCTTCCCTCATTATTTATTCACCCATTCATTCATTCATTCATTCACTTACTTGCTTAGCTTTTAGCAACAATCCCCAACTGTGTACTAGGATCTGTGCACAGTGCTGGAGTGTTTTTAATGATAAATAAAATAGCCTCAGTCCTTAAGGACACATGATATAATCTACTGGACAAGAAAGATGTCCCTTTATTCATTTTCATTCATTTTTTCAACAACCAAATATTCCAGTCAAGGATGTGGCAGGGCCAGATCAGGGTGTGGGGATGACAAAGGCAAATGAGGTTTAGTCTTTGCCTTTGAGGAACTATGAATATAATCCTGGAGACACATATTATGTAAACAAATCAATTACAGTACAACATGGTCTGTGCTATTAGAAAAATATGACTCAAGTGCTGTGAGAGCAGAGAGGAATAAACAGCTAATTCACCCTAGAGGATTCTACGAAACCCTAACATTTGAGCTGTTTCTAGAAAATGGATTAAGAGTTTTACCATCAGATGTTGATATACTCTTTAATGTCTGAGGGACTTTGTTGTCGGGTTACAAACAACCACAAATACTTGCGTTTTGGTTAATATTCCATTTGCTAAAATCACTTATTAGATCACAGGCGAATTTTTCAGAACGAACTCTTTTGATAATGTACATGTCACTTACGAATTTCATGAACCTCCTTTAAGGAAATGAAACTGCAAAGACAGATATTGTCTCCTGGTTGGGTTTTCCTCAGAAACGCTCACTGACCAAGGTGTGAGGAATCACAAAATGCTTGAGAACTCTAGGGACACTGGGGAGGGAGAGTAGGGGGGGATCAATGCACTATAAGCTTTTTTTCCCCATTTAGTTAAAACGTACTTGGATGTCTGAGAGGCAACCTTGCACACACTGACTCAGGAACCAGACTTCTTCCATCTAGCGGTTCTGGATCCTGAGCACTGTTCTCTGGATCTGCTACATTTGACCAGCAGCTGAGGGAGAGAGAGAATGGACGATAATGCACGAAGAGCTTTAATGGGCTAGCCCTGGTGGTAGTGTTCATCATGTCAACCCAGTCTGATGTGGCTGGAACCATACAGTCATTTGTGTTTTTGTGACTGGCTTATTTCCCTCAGTCATGTCCCCAAGGTCCGTCCATGTTGCATCATGTGACAGAATTTCTTTCCTTTTTAAGGCTGAGTAATATTCCACTGTGTGTGCATACTGCCTTGTGTTTATCCATTAATTCATTGATGGACATTTGGGTAGATTCCACCTCTTGAAATATACTTAATGCTACTGAACTATACACTTAAAAATGGTTCAGATGGTTTTTACAAGGTGACACGGCTGGGCAGCCCCTAGCGGTCTGCCCCACAGGGCTGGAATGTGACACGGGATGACCTCAACTGACAGTGGATAGAGATATGACCCACCCAGGCTCCTTCTTTCTTGCTCCTCCTTTACAGAAAGTAATACTTGCATTAGTTTTTAAAGTTTGTTTATTTCTTTGGGTGGGGGGCAGGCACAGAAGGAGAGAAAGAACCCCAAGCAGATTCCACAATGTCAGCACAGAGCCCAATGTGGGGCTTGAACTCACTAACTGTAAGATCATGACCTGAGCTGAAACCAAGAGTTGAACACTTAACTGATGGAGCCACCCAGGCACCCCACGATAATTAAAAGGCTGCTTCCAAAATGCCCAAAGTCCTTATGCGTCTAATGATCCCCTCTCGTTGAGAGGTCTGCAATATGAGCTAACATGCACTCCAGATCCAGAATGCAAGTGCCCCAAAATGCTAGCATTCCAACTCCCCCCAGAATTTCTAAGGGCTCCATTTCCAAAGCTCCATTTTCTTTCTCTGGGACACTTCCCATTTGTGAATATGGAATAAAACTTGTGATTATAAGTTCTGGCATTGGGATCAAACAGATCTAGGTTTGCAGACTGGTTTCTACACTTGCAATCTGTGTGTGTTTCAAGAAGTTAATTAGTTTGGTTGAGACTCAGTTTCCTTGGCAGTGAAATTAGACTGAAGTTAAGTTCTCTCTTGGATATTTTCTCCAGACCTACTCTCTATACATCTGCATCTTCCTCTCTGCCTGGGAGGCCAACCAACATGGACGGTATCAGTTGGTGCCACCTCAAGGGACACATGGAAATACAGAGACATTTCTGGTATCACAGATAAGGAAGATCCTACTGGCATTTAGTGAGTAGAAGCCAGGGATGCTGTCACGCATCGTACAGAGCACAGGAGGATTCCTCAACAAAGATTTATCCAATCCTGAATATCATTAGTATAGAGGTTGAGGAACCCTAGATGACACCAAAAGGTTCTCTGCCCCTCTGGCTTCTATTTGGAGTTGGCCAATAGGAGCCCCTAGCAGGAATCAAAAGAGAGGAGAGTAGGTCAGGCTGTCCGTCCCCTAGTCAAAGGGGTTGCCTTAGGTTGGCTGTGTCCCTCCCCAGTAGACCCCTGCCCCACTCGAGGCAGGCTTGGTCCTTCTAGGACCTGGCAGCTGCTGCCTATGCTCATCTCTTGGCCAAGAGTGGTAGCAGCCCTGCTTATCCTGAACCCAGGGCCCCAGGGGGCCACACTTGTTCTTGGGGTTCCTTTGTACCTCGCTGCACCTTTGGAAAGAGTCTCCCCCTTTCAAATAAACCCTCTTCAAATAATCCTAATTTGATCATCTGTTTCCTTTTGGGATTCTGTGTGATATCAGTAACAATCTTACAAGGTTTCAATGAGATAATAAAAACACTCGGCCGGCACAGTGTGAGGCACATTGTGAATGTTCAGTAAACCACAGCCTTCTCAAGGTTCCACTTCAGTGGGCATTGCTGTTACCCTGTGACCTCTGAACAGATGACCCTTCCTTCAAATGAGCCACCTAAAAATTTTCTCCCTTTTTAATCTGGAGCATACTTGGATCTGAAGAGTAGATCAAACTTTTTTTTTTTTTTTTAACAGCTATGCTCCAACATCTAGAG
The DNA here is from genome assembly GCF_028018385.1 of Neofelis nebulosa. Classification (NCBI taxonomy): domain Eukaryota; kingdom Metazoa; phylum Chordata; class Mammalia; order Carnivora; family Felidae; genus Neofelis; species Neofelis nebulosa. The sequence goes on along the minus strand of NC_080798.1, from coordinate 56,310,943 downwards.
ATAGCCATTCTGCTGCAGAGCTCAAAAATGGTGTTAAAATATGTTGTGGGTTGGAAAACCTTTGCAGAAATTCCAGGTCTGTCTCTGCTCTCAGAATGCAAGACATTATTTGTGTCCCCGTCACATAAATTCGGAAGCAATGTCCATGCTGGCTTTTTTCTCTCCAGGTTTCCTGACTCAGTAGTAAGAATGGATGAGCCCGATTTTTAATCCCTGTGGCAGGAGGAGAAAGGTTGGGCTATAGCCTCTGCCGACATGGTTGGACAAGATTCAGACAAGGCAACAGAAATCACCATGACCACATGAAAGAGAGCACGGGGCCTCTGGCAGCTTCACCACAGGGGACACGAAAGACCAGAATCCAGCCACAGAATGTGTTTGAGGACATGCAGGAAACACTGGGGCAACTCATTCATTCACTCATTCATTCCAACATATATTGATATTTGAGAGTAACTCTGACTCTTTCACTGAAGTCTATTCTACATCATCACCTCAAGTCCACAGAACAATAATAATGATAGATAATACTCCTGTTTCCATCCACTGTGTCATCCAGATCTTTCAAAAGCTCTATGACGCGGGTGTTCCTATTGGCCCATTTTAAAGATAAGGAAACTGAGACCTGGAGAGAGGAAGTCATTTGCCCAGGTCACATGGTAGTGAACTTGGATTCATATGCAAACAGGGGAGCTCTACAGTCAGACAGACCAGCCTGTGTGTTGGGAAGTTTCTTTGCTTGGCTGACCCTCTGTCCTGGATGACACGGGACCGCGGTGCCTAAGTCGACCAGTGCCTGGCCCATGGCCAGTGCTAAGGACTAGCAACTAGCACTTCTATTATGAAATGAGGAACTCTGAGTCCGGCGTCCCTGCGTTCTAATCCTGCTCTGCCTCCAAACAGCTGTGTCCCTCAGGCAACTCGTCTATCCCGCCTGGGCTGAGCTTAATCCCCTGCAAAGTGGAGGATGCTAAAGTCTGCCGTATAGGGTCATGGTGGGAACTCCTGACAGATACAGAGGTCTCTGAAGTGTGCACACTCTAAGGCGGGGTGTGAGAAGAAAGGATCAGACCGGTGATTTCTCACTTACTTCATTCACCTCAAAACAAAAGAGGAAATTCAGCTCCACTGATATTTAATGTACGCACAGACATTTGACATGCACACGTGACACACGTCAGCTCTTTTCTTTCTTCTACAAGGCTGAATGGCTGGTGACACCCCCACATACGTTCATTTGCTTCTAGCAAACTGCCTTTATGGGAATTTATGTGCACTTGGGTAAATGGATTTAGGGATTATAATAACCAGCCTTTAAGTGGACAAACTCACAGAAGGGACAAAGGACTTAAAAACACTCCTGCTAAGAATCTATTTAAAAAAATACTAACAAGATAAGTATAAGTGAGCAACCAGAAAATGGCAGAGTGCACCTTTATTCCACTTACATTAGCATCCTTCATGGGCCACCACACAAGAAACAAGATGAGGACATAATCCAAGGGGACAAAATGCTGTCCCCTACCCAACCCATCCAAATGAAATGATCATAAGATAGTTTGGAATATGGAATGACAACACTATCGTTAATGACAGTTTTTTCTCTGTGTGTAACTTGTGCCTGGAGATATTAACTAATGATAGTATAAAGTCTCCACAATTAGCAAGACATTAAATGTATTTATTCCAAGTTAATTTCATCCTTTTAAAATTTCTTGTTTTGTGCATGTTTTATAAGGTACTTAGAAAGCACCATTTGGCAGTGTGTAAGTAACTAATCAAATGTAATTATGTTGGTGATATGTGATTAAAATTATTCTTTGTTTGTGGGGTATACAATTTAGAAAGCATGGAGACCCTTGAGCTGATATACATAATAAAGCATTTCACTCAAAAACTGCCATACAGTAGTTGCTCAATAAAAAGCAACTGTTATTATTATTGATTCCCCATTTATTGAGCACTTTCTGCATTTTTTGCACACATCTTAAAATGGTTTTATTGTGGAAAATTTCAAACACCCAAAACGTAGAGAGAATAGTTTGATGAACACATATACACCTTTACCCAGCTTCAGCGATTATCATTTTGCCAACCTTGTTTTATCTCTTCCCTCACTTATTTTTCTAGACCATATGAAATCAAACTCTGTATAATTTCACCCAAAAATAGCTTGGTTATGAACCTCTAGCTGACAAGGACTATTTGTTTAACTACCTTGCCATTTTCACACCCAAAGCAGTTGTCAGTCATTCTTTTAATATCACCTACCCTGCTACTACAACTGTTATCACTGTCTTCTGAAATGCACATATGATTGGATCCCTCCAGCACCATTCCTTCTCCTTCATGACCATGTCCAGACTCCTCACGAAGGCACCAGTGCACAGCACGACCTGGCCAACCTGCCCTCTCCTCTTTGCTCACCACACTCTCAGCACAAACCCACTTCTCCCAGCTCCTTAAACAGTCACTTCGGTCCATCGCCGCTCAGCGCCCTCACACCTGCTGTTGCCTGTGCCTGGACCACCTTCCCCCAATCCCCACCACTCTGTTCCTCAGCCCCTTCTCAATCTTCAGATCTCAGCTCTAAGGTCACCTGTAGTGTGCCAGCTGCCTGCTTTCCTCTGCCATAAATCACGTTCTTGTGTTTCGGAGCACAAGGTTTAGATCTGTCCCTTGCTTGTTGCCTGCCCCCTTCATCTGACTGTGAGCAACCCAGCCATTCTAGTCATCAGCTTCATCCTGGAGTTGAGCTCAGTGCTGGGGAGAAAGCAGCAGCCAACACATACTGAGAGACCGAAAGGGGGAGAGCCCTGTGCTCACCCCTGCCTCCTCGTCCACTCCCACCTTCTCCTTCAGTGTTGGCTCATTCAGCTCCTTCAAACTGCAAGCCATCCTCTTCCCTCTCAAGCTGCCCTCCTGTCCTTTCATACCACAGCCAACCCGCCCTTCAAGTTCAGAGAAGGTGTGACCACCTCTGGGAAGCCCAGACTGCTGCTGTGCTCGCTCCCTGTGCTGATTTTCATCACCCAGTTCCCTGTATCATACGTGTGTCTCTCCCTCAACACTCTGTGCTCCCTGAGAACTGGGATGGTTAAATTTGCGTGTCCACTGGGCTAAGGGACGGTGGTAAAACATGAGTTCTGGATATGTCTGTAGGGGTGTTTCCAGAAGAGATTGGCATTTGAATCAGCACACTGAGTGAAAAAGATCCGCCCTCACCACTGCAGGGGGCACCATCCAATCTACTGAGGGGCCAAACAGAACAAAAAGTCAGAGGAACGACAAATTCGCTCTCTCCTCTTGAGCCAGAACATCCACCTTCCCCCGCCTTCAGACAATGGCTCCTGTGGGCCTCAGGCCTTTGGATTTCAACTGGAACTATACCCCCTGCTTTCAAATGGCCGGCTCTGGGACTTCTCCGCCTCCACAACTGTGAAATCCAATCCTTTATAATAAATCTCTTTGTGGAGGCACATATGTATCCTTTTGATTCTGTTTCTATAGAAAACTCTGACTAATACAAGAGCCAAGACCCTGTCCTGCCCATCATTGGAGCCCTGGACAGTCCCTGGAGCTTGGTGTCTAGAACATCTCTGTAAAGGTTGCAGGACGGGAAAAAATGAATCATCCAGGAGTGGGAAGGTGGGGTTAACCCTGAAAGGCCAAGAAATGCAGTGCAAATACACAGTGCAAATAATGTAAAGGGAATCAGTAGGGCCCAGGGACACAATGGGATGTCACACACGGGGAAGGTTTAGATCATTAGACGAGATTGAAGATCCTGAACAAATTACAGAGTCCTGGCTTTCCGTTTAAAAAGGTGATCTGAAAGTTATGGCACTCCTTTAAATAAAACTAGAATAATCAGAATAAAAGCTCCACTAGGGGAGAGCTTCTCTAGGGAATAAATTTTTATCTGTATCATTCACTGTTATACCTACAGTGCCTGTATGCCATAGGTGCTCAGTGAAGATTTCTTGAATGAATCAATGAATGGATAGATTAATGCAGGACTGGTTGAAGGAAAGATAGACATGTGAACTGAATATGAGTAGGGACAGAATAGTAGCTGTTTCCTCACTATCCCCCAGAACCACCTGAGGGAAAAGACCCTAACCTGTCGCCCCTGTGATAATCAGTATCATGCCTATCTCATTTAATCTTGTCTTTTGAGTGCTCAAAGAGCCTGGCATCTAACAGGGCTCAAAAAAATCACTGTGGAATGAATGATTCTTTCTGTGGAATAGAAGCTAATATTAGTTAGCTTGAAATGAATTGAGATTCTCAACACTCTTCATGTCTTCAGTGAAAATTCTATATTAGTTCAATCTCTCAGTTTTTTTAGTCTTGTTTCTAAGGGTGTTGAATCAATTCCAACTTATCAATCAAGGTCAGATTTGCCACTGGAACATCTGCTTGCATGAGTCGATCTGCATTTTGTTGAGCTTTCTATTTTTACTAGACTGATACCATAGTACATGCCAGACCATCTCCAGATCACAATATTGTCATAAATGGGGCACCAGGGTCTTGGTGCTACTGGAGAAAAAAAGGAGACGTTCTGAAGGCACAGATTTTGCAAATTCTGCATTAAACAGAAAGTCCTTCAGGGTTCCTGGGTGGCTCAGTCAGTTGAGCATCCGACCTTGGCTCAGGTCATGACCCCAAAGTTTGTGGCCTCCAGCCCTCCATGGTTCTCCTCACTGTCAGTGCAGAGCCTGCCTGGGATTCTCTCTCTCCTCTCTCTCTGCCCCTTCCCCACTCCTGCTTTATCTCTTTCTCAAAAAATAGATAAATAAACTTAAAAAAAATAACCAGAAGGTTAAATTTAAACAGAAACTTCTTTGATGCAGTATTGCTCAGAGCCTTTGTTATGCTAATACGAAATTGTGATCCCACCAAAGAAGGTATCAAAAGATGGTAATCCCCCAATTCTTTGTTGCTTAAAATCCTATATTTTTAAGATATCTGATGGAATGCCTTTTAACCACCCAGATGTTGCCTGGTGCAAGAACATAGTTTCAGAAATGCTGTTTTCAAGAATGCCAAATCATGGGGATTCTTGCATTTTCTTAACCATTCAGCTTCCTAAAATTAAAATGGCGGGTCTACTGTAATGGAGAAAGGTACGAGCTCATTCACACTCACCAGAGTCCAAAGAGATTACGATTTTCGGGGAGTCTGACTGGGTACACACGTCTCAGCTCTGAAAGTTACTAGATGTATAACATTCTGCAGATCATCTCTCAGCCTCCATTTCCTCATCCATAAAAGTAAGAACAACAGCACGGTAGAGGGGCTCCTCAACCATGACAGTAGGGGATGTCTTTGAAAAGTCATGGGAAGGTCTGACACGTGGTAGCTGATAGGTCATATGTGGAGTGCCAGGCACTGATGGAGACTCTGCAGATGAAGCTGTAAACACCACAGACGGAAGTCCCTGACCCTGGGAGACCCCAGCCCCGCAGAAGAAGACAGAAACGTCTGTGGAGTCCACTGCCTACATGGCTCCGAGGAGCAGCCAGGGTGGGCACCAGAACTCTAGGGCAGCAGCAGGTACCATTCGCGGGAAGTCCGTTGCCACGTTCCTGGTGCAAGATGGGGAAGCTGTGTCTTGTCCTGTTACCGAGAGCCGCCTGAACACTGCCTCTGCACCGTGGCTGCAGCATACACAACAGGAGACAACGCCCCGACTCCCTGCCCTTCCCGTGATGGAAGCAGACAGTGGCACAGCATCTGTACAGCCTCACACTGGAGTGCCTTCAGACCTGTGTGCCAGGAAGCCCCGTGGCAAGAGCCAAAGACACAAAATGACACCAGTCAGGTTCAACCCTGACTCCCGCACCTGAATTATAAGATGAGGTCTCCATGTTTGATGCTGGAGACTGAAGCCACAGACACCTGTGGGTGACCCAGAACCTGGGTCATTCTGAAAAGACTCATCCAACTCTTTGAAGCTGGTGGCACATGCCTCAATAAGCAGCCGTCCAGTGCCCTGCTTTGTGCTTCTGTTTCCCAGCGATAGGGCCACATGGTGCACTGAGCTGCCTGCCTCTTCTCCATCAACTGCCTCCCTGGGAGATGGAGAAGTTCGTCTCTACTCGTGCCTGCTTTTCTCTCCCTGCTTGCATCCCTCACACCACAGCTCTCCCATCCGCTTTGAGCATTTAATTGTGCATGCTGCAGTTCGTTATATCTGGAGTCGAAGCAGGGGCTGCTGGGGCTAGCTTCCTCACTCTGCAAACTGAGTGCACACCAACTCCTGTCCTGCCTGCTCCGTGAATCATCATTCAACACGTTCTCATAATTAGCTCATGTTTCAGGCTTAAGAGGGAGATCCTAGCAAACTCAAGAAGGCGGCAAAATATTTAGTTTGTACCAAATAGAATACAACTGTGCACACTTCCTTTGTAAAATAATTAGTGGCATATGGTGAGAGCCAAGCAGGCTAATAAAGTTATAAAGAAATCTAAGGGTTAGGGAGACTGTCGCTTCTTCATAGGCTCAGGCAGCAGTACATGTTGCTAACATTGCAACTTCCCAAACAGATTGTCTGAACACCTGCAGACATTCAAGGATGCTCCTATTCTCAAGTACTCTCCTTCATGTCTCATTCAACAAGACCGTCTAATTCAGGGAGAGGCATGGTATTTGGGTTGGAGAGACTATGTGACAAACAAGCTTCCATGCCAACCCAGATCACTCGGGGCTTCTTAGAATGCTGTGTTGAGAAGGATTCTGAGTCTGAGACTGCACTTGGGTTCAGTGGGAATAATGACTGGCTAGTTACAATATTTGCCTTGAGTAGGGCATGGGGCAAGGAAGATGTCTGTGCACACATTTGACATTTCCACTAGCGAAAAGAGACTTAACTGAGGAATTGGAAGATCTTGTGGTCTTGGGGAAGTCATCTGCTGTCCCCAGCCTCGGTCTCCTGATTTGTAAAATCAAGATGGCCATAACATTTCCCTTGTAGGGTCCTGGTGAAGATAAAATTCGGTGTGTAAAACTGCTTTGGGAGGGGGGCCTGGGTGACTCAGTCGGTTAAGCATCCGACTTCGGCTCAGGTCATGATCTCACAGTTTGTGGGTTCGAGCCCCCGTGGTGGGCTCTGTGCTGACAGTTCAGATCTTGGAGCCTGCTTCAAATTCTGTGTGTCTCTCTCTCACTGCCCCTCCCCCACTCACAGCCTGTGTGTGTGTGTGTGTGTGTGTGTGTGTGTGTGCACGCCTGTCTGTCTGTCTCTCTCTCTCTCTCTCTCAAAAATAAATAAACATTTTTTAAAAACTGCTTTGGGAACCATAATGCATTAGATATATGTGAGATAATGTAATTACAAAAATATCTACATTCAAATAACTGTGTAAGGATTTGCTTTTCTAATGTTCTGGGGAAGGGGTCTTCAACCTCAGCACTGTTGACATTTTGCACCGGATTGTTCTTTGTGATGAGGCTGCCTAAGCATTATAAGCTGTTTAGCAGCATTCTTGGCCTCAACCCACTGGATGCCAGGAGCAGACCCCTAACAATCAAAATAGCTATCAAAAATGCCTCCAGACATTGCCAAATGTCTGTTGGGAAAAAATGGTCCCTGGTTGAGAACCACTGGTCAAGGTCAGTGATTTTCTCTTCTGGGTGCACGTTGGACTCATCTTCAAAATTATAACAATGCCAGATTGCAAGCCCCAACAAAGAGATTTTTATTTAATTAATTAAGAGTGGGTGGGGCACCAGAGTCTATCCCCCAGGTGATTCTTAAACACATCCCAGAGAAAGCCTTTTACAAAGTTGTATAGAATCCTCTCTGCAGGTTCTCTCCTACAAGTTACAGCCCCCACAGGCTCCCTGGGCCTTGACCACGTGCTCTTTGGGGGAAAAGCCAAGGGTTCTCCCAGGGAGAAATCAGGCAGACGGTTCCCCACAATCCAACCCAATATGCAACTTCATTCCTCCATCAATCACAAAAATTCTAATTTCTAATGAGTATATGAACAATTTATCCTTTAAGAGATGACCGAGGGAACGTGATGAAGGAGATAATCAAATGGGCTGGATATACATGAACGTCCATCTTAAAGCAACTTTCCAGAGACAACCAAAGCCCTAAGATCCCTTTGATGAAATGGAGCTACACAGAAACACAACAAGTAACATATGACTGGATACCCATGGTAAAATTAAAGGCAAACATTGTTGATGAGCTCACTAGAGCCTGACATATTGAAGCACAATATTAGCCTTGGTGGAAATAGCTTCATTGAAATATGTCCTTCCTGCTACACGGCTTTCCTAAGGCTCTGAAAGCCTTCCGCCTCTCGCAGCATCTCACTCTCCATCAGCAGGCATTTTCAATAGAACAAACGCAGAAGAGAATTTGGGAATGAAAGTGAAGGATAATTGAAGTGTTGCCTTGATCTATTGTTACAACTGAATAGGCAGAGAGACAAATACTCAGTCCCTGCACAGACCCTCACTGAAGCCCTTCAGCTACCGGGGCTGGCATAACAGCCAGTCAATCAGCATATACTTACCGAACACCCACCATAAATAAGTCACCGTGCTGAGCTCTCTGGGGGATACAAAGATGGATAAGACACAGATCCTACCTTCTAGGTGTTTGTAGTCTAGTTAGGGACTTATAAAAACATAATCAATAATACTGAATGGTCTGAGTTTAACTCCAAATGAATGGCTCCAAAGAGAGATACTGAGCTGGGAGGTTTCAGGGAAAACTAAGTGAAAATAACACATAGAGGCTGGGCATTCCAGTTAGTCCCCAGGCATCACTTGTTATGAACTGACGTGCAGGAAGGGCTGTTAGCCTCCTGAATGAAGGATGGATGCACCTGTTGGAGAGTCAGGGGACTGAGAAAGGCACGGCATGGTGCCCACCTCCTCCTTGGACTCAGCAATCGGCTGTGCTCCTGCACAAGACAGAAAGAAAAGGATGAGGCAGAGGGTTGGAGGGAAGGGCCATCCCTCACCTCTGCATGGAGAACACTGGCTGGATCAGCAGGAACTTGTCGGGGGGGGGGGGGTTGCTGTGCAGAAAGGGGAAGTCCTTGCCCCTTACCCTGGGACATCAGCAGGCTCCAGGGCAGAGCTCTATTTTCCAGCAAAGAAAACAGGATCTCATCGTGAGGCAAGGGTGTGACAAGGAGGCCAAGCTCGCAGCAGAGCAGCGTGGCACTACGAATGTGGAGTCTCGTGCAGGATACTCTTCAGGGACTGCTGCACACACTCGAGGTGTCCTCATTCTGAGCTTGGGGGTCGGGGAGTCCTGTGATAGCGGCAGGTTGGCAGGGGAAGCAAAACCAATGGCAACTTAGCAGAAAGCATGCACACTTGAACTTCAGGGGACAAAAAACAAACCTGTTTTGACTGGGTCTAATTCTAAAACTATGTGTGAGGTGAGGGATGCTTTAAATAATCAGCACGACACGAGCTGACACCAACATGTCACTACAGCCAAGAGCCTGAAATCCCTCTTGGCCAAGAAAGTTGTTCTTGAAAGGACATTCAGCCCCAGAGCCCTAAAGGTCCCAATACAGCAGCTTGTGTCCCCAGTGAAGCCTGGGCGCGTGAGACACAGGGTGGGAGTTTAGGAGTGCTAGTGTCAGTTCACCCTGTAGTCCAAGCCCCTCTCTCCACTACCTCCTGACAATTGGTCTCTTCGTCCCTAGAACGCATGCCACTCAGCAGAAGCGTAAGCTCCAATTAGACCATGGCACTGTCCTGCTCAATAGTCTTCCAATGTCTCCCCCTCTCGATTCTGATAAAATCCAAACTTCCTCCCATGCCCACTGGCCTCACAGGATCCACCATGCCTGCTCCCCAGACTCATCCCCCAACTTTGTCTTTTTCACTTCACTTCAGTGACAAAGTCTTTGTGTTAGACCTAGAATATCCCTAACTTATTTTATGCCCCAGGGCCTTTGCACTTGCTGCCAAGATATTATTCTCCATATATTCTCACACTTGTTCATCTCTTCATTCAGGTGTCTGCTCAAGTATTATGTGCCCACAGAGTGAGCCCCCATCACCTTCTATCCCCTAGTCTTATTTAATATTCCTTCCTAGTACTTATCTCCCAAAATCACATGTAAATTTGCTTTGAGCGTTTGTGTATTGTCTCTATTTTACATTAAAATATAAACTCCAGGGGGACAATCTATCACTAGTGCTTAGAACAGTACCTGCCATTTAGTGCACAATAAATATGCGTTAAATGAAAGAATGAATGACTCCTTCTTAAACTATTAGGCAAACTTCTGCCCTCTATCCCTTCTTTTGAAGCCCTGGCTTTGGAAGCCACTACCATATGCACTGACCTTCACAATTAACCAAAGTCCAGGATGAGCTAAATGATCCTCCTCTGTGTGACACCATCTCACCACCAGACAGGCATGTCCCCTTCCCAGAATTCATCAATAGATTACTATTTATTCTTGTTGACTTAATTTTGCTTCTTTCTGCCCACATGAATATGGTCCTCCTGAGGCAAGGATTGCACCTGACATTTTATTGCACCCCAGGGCCAGATCTTACATTTACTAAATTTAAATATCACTGTGCTAGATTCAACTTCTCTTTCTAGTCCGCTGAGATCTTGGTGATCCTAATTCTTTCATTTAGCAGAACACTGTCCCTGCCTGCCTGCAGAAACTTCAGAAGGCCGCCACCTCCCCCCCCAACACAAGTTGGGAAAATCAGGGTACAGCCTTGGCTCCCTCCGGTACATGACCAACCTTGCCTCCCCCTCCCCTGCCAAAGGAGGAGACAGAGAACAGGCCACGGACTTGGGAAGAGGCCAGACCACAGTTTGAACCCTACCTCCTGCACTTAGTTGTTTTATAAATTTTGGCAATGGGGTTTTCTTCACTTCCCTGCATCTGAGTTTCTTTTTTCTGATATGTAGAGACAATAATTCCTATCTCTAGAGTTGTTGTGAGGACTGGACACAGTGACAAAGTACCTGGTACAATGCCAGGCATTTGATGAATACATCATCTATGTGCATTTAAAACAAAGCAAACAAAACAACTCTGAGAGGCCAAATTTGGAAGGCAGAGAGGAGAATGAAACCCAGCTATTTCATGGAGTCTTTTTTAAGCCAATGGGAAAAAAAATCAGTACATCCACAAATTAATTCCCAACCGGAGGTCACGTGGACATTGTGCCCATTGGTTCTATGTTCCCCTTAAGGTTCCCATGCATCCACGAGTTGGAGGTCACAGGGCCGCAGGGCTTGCCCAGGGGGCAGTCGGGATCTGTGTAGGGACACAAGTACCACAGAATGGCAGGCCGTGGCTCCACACACGACCTTCCTCACCCCACTGATAGAGCACGCTCACCCAGCTGGCATTTCTGCATCTACCTCACGCTCATTTAAATAATGGCACAAACTGTAAAGATGGGAAGATAATCATAAAAAGCTCAGGGAAAGTATGCAAATAGAAAACTCTACAGACTCAAAGGAGGCTGGGAGAACAAAGATAATCAAGAGCATTATCAACACGCCCCAGGTGTGTATACACCGGGAGCCTGAAGGGAGCCCATGCTGGGAGGGGAGGAGCCCCCACCAATCCTGGTCTGGTACCTGTTTTTATTTCGGAACTTGCTCTCTCGCGAGCTCCAGAGAATCTTGACAGATGGAGCGTGAGCACATTAGAGGGTGGAGGAAAGGGGCGCCTGGGTGGCGCAGTCGGTTAAGCGTCCGACTTCAGCCAGGTCACGATCTCGCGGTCTGTGAGTTTGAGCCCCGCGTCGGGCTCTGGGCTGATGGCTCGGAGCCTGGAGCCTGCTTCCGATTCTGTGTCTCCCTCTCTCTCTGCCCCTCCCCCGTTCAGGCTCTGTCTCTCTCTGTCCCAAAAATAAATAAAAAACGTTGAAAAAAAAATTAAAAAAAAAGAAAAAAGAAAAGAGGGTGGAGGAAAGTGGAAGTTAGGTGTTGCCCATAATATCTATTCTCAACCCTGTTCCCTTAAGATGTTCATCCTATAGAGCAGCCACAGCATGCCTTTAAAATGATGCCAGTATCCTCTCCCCTCTGCTTACAACCCTCAGTGCCTTTCACCTTGCTCTGAGTAAAAGCCCAAGCTTGCCCTCCCCAAGGCTTCCAAGGACGACCCCAGCCCGCTAACTTCAACCCTATCTCCCTCCCTTGCTCTACCCAGCCACACTCTTGGACACAAGGTGGGGGTCTCACTTCAGGCCTTTGCTCACCACCACCCACTGTCAACTTTGGCTCAGTGGCCTCAGTCTCACAGAGGCTTTCTCTGTCTGTGCCAACTGCAAACCCTCCTACCTAACTCTCCCTCTCCCTGTTTTGCCTTCGTTAGCACTTACCACCATCTGAAATGGCTTCTGTTTTGCTTCTTTCTTTGATCTATAACCTCTTTCTCCTAACTAGAATGCAAGCCCAGTGACAACAGGGCTTTTTGTCCGATATCTCCCCAGTGCTGTCAGCTTCACCGGGCACATGGCAGGGGCGCCTCATATATATATATATATATATGTTGAATGAAATTTTTGTTGTTGACTGAAGCCAAACACGTGTTTACTTTGACTCTCCCTTTGTCTTCCCCTTTTCCTATTTCATGGCATTGCTCGGAAGACGAAAGGAGCTAATTCCTGATGAAAAGTTACTGCATTGCACCTGCTGCATGATACATACTTAATGAAGGTTGAATGCCCTTATTATTGAGCAAATTTCAGCTCTGTGTAAAGTGAGCATTGGTAGCAAAGTCTTCCTTATTGTGGCATTCAAAATGAGATTGTGTAAAGACAGCAGTAAATTTGGCTCTATTTGTATCAGAAGTAGAGAAGTCACAGAGGGGCTGGCTCACCCCTATGCTGCAGCCAGCCCTTCAAACTACAGCAACAATGATGCAGGCAGATGTGTGCACCTCGGTTACAGCTAATGCTGGATGACTCTGCCCCCAGCCCCTCCCAAGAAAATCATTTCCACATCACCCAAGCAATCAAGGCCCAGAGCCAAATCTGCTTCCTACAGGGTTCCCACTCTAACCAGGCTGCCCGGATTGGCATGTCCAATGAGTTGGGCCATATTTCCCAAAGGGCAGCCAGTTGTAGACATTAAGAGCTAGGGACAACAGAGACAGCCAGTAAGTGGATACCTGCCCCACTACCAACACCAGCATTACATGTTATGTTATGTTATGTTATGTTATGTTATGTTATGTTATGTTATGTTTTTATATAAACTCTACAACCAATGTGGGGCTCAAACTCATGACACCAAGATCAAGAGTCACATGCTCTGCAAATTAGCCAGCCAAGCACCCCTAACACCAGCGTTATAAGTAGAGCCTTTGAGGGGCCGCTGGGGCTCTGCATGGACTGGTCCCTGCCAACCCCACCAGCATCATCTTGAACGGTGCCCACCCCATCCTCAGGGCTCCCGGAGTCTCTGCTTCTTTGAGGGACTTCTGCCTGGACACTCCTTCCCATCTGCATGATCTGGCAACCTCAGGCTCTGTTTTCAGATGACACCTCCAGCGCTCCCCTCTCTTGGAGGCTGTTCCCCTCCCGAAGTGGAGTCTTCTTCCAGCTGCTACCTCCTCCTGGCCATACCCACATCACAGTAATAGTTTCCCATTAACTGCTAACCCACTAGTGCCATGAAAGGACAATGTCTGGTTTCACTCACTACTGTATTGCATGGTGTGGATACAATCGTGCGTGTGTGTAATATTTTTAAGTATAATGAGAATTTCACTCTTATCGAATCCCTCTACCTCTGAGTCTGACTCAGATACAGCTTTGCATTCCTTGTGCTTGTCTGTCTGGTGAACACTACCCCCAGGTTGACTTCCAAGCACCTCCACTGGCCCAGTCTCCCACTGGCCCAGAGCACATGAGCATATCACTTCCAAAACAAGCCCGTCTCCCCTCGACATCACTATCCTCAAGCACTCATGATCTTCTCCGTCCTCAGGCCCTCTGCCCAGGACGACAGTGGGCCCCACCACTCACCTCTACCACTGTGGGAGTTTGTGGTAGGATTTCTGGCCCAGCCTGAGTGTCCAAAGGCTCCTTCAGAACTCTGCTCCAAAGCATCTCTGCAGACAGACCACTGCTGACCACCATATGTCTAAAACACCCTCCCTCACTCGTCACTCTCTATCTGTACCCGCCTACTCTTACCAGTCCTCAAAGTGTGGTCCCCCCAGATTAGGAGCAGTGTCATCACCCGGGAACTTGTTAGAAATGCAAAATCTTAACTTCACTCCAACCTGCTGAATCAGAATTTGCATTTTAACAGGGTTCCCCAGGTCACCATATGGACATAAAAGTTTGAGAAGCACTGCTTTAGAGCACTTCTTGCAGCCTGTAACTGTCTAATACGTTTATTTTAGTAATCACCTCGTTCTCAAATAAAAAGATTCATGAAGGCAGGAACCTCACCCACCCTGTTTGGCATTGTATTCCCAGGGCCTAGATGCTGGCACAGACTAGGGGCCAAATAAATATGAAATATTAAATAAATGAATGAAGAAATAAATTTCCAAAGTTTCTTCAGATTCTAATCTTTTAGGATCAGGAGTCTTCACTCTCTGGTTCCTCTCCTCCCTGTGATCCAAGCCGCGTTCATCACCTTCATCAAGCATTTATTCAACACCTTCTCTGCAGGATGTTCTCTGCTGAGCACTGAAAATAGTTAAAAGGCAATGTCTGCCCACAAAGCCTGCCTGGTTTAAAAGGTTACCCTTGGGGCGCCTGGGTGGCTCAGTCGGTTAAGCGTCTGACTTCGGCTCAGGTCATGATCTCACAGTTCATGAATTCGAGCCCCGCGTCGGGCTCTGTGCTGACAGCTCAGAGCCTGGAGCCTGTTTCGGATTCTGTGTCTCCCTCTCTCTCTGCCCCTCCCCTATTCATGCTCTGTCTCTCTCTGTCTCAAAAATAAATAAACGTTAAAAAAAATTTTTTTTAAATAAAAGTTTCCCCTATAAGAAACAACTTCCATCTTTTACCTGATTACATCTTTGACATCTAACCCATCTCCTTGACACTAAAACTAGGCATGTTTTTCTGTCCTTAGTGGCCAAAGAACCGTCTGCTTTCTGCACCCATGGGCTTGTGTTTTTCTGGCAAGAATGTTTCGTTCGAACCTGGCATTAGAGCATTTCCTGCTTCTCCATAACTGATCCATTAATGATCTCTTATCCAGTTCTGGACCTGTTGTGGCATCCTGCTCTGCGTCCAGCAGAAAGTACTCGCATTGACCACCACCCTGGCATATGCAATGGCCACCTTGGGTCCTGGGAACTTGCAGCCTTACAGCCTGAGCATCCTTACATCCTCACGTGCTCACCTGGTGGGGCAGGCTGCCTGCCTCTCAGATCCTGGGGGGCTGTGCTCACTTGACGGGGCATGCTGCCTGCCTCTCAGATCCTGGGGAGCCTTGTTTTAGGTCTAGCGTTAACCCTAACTTCCTTGCTTTCCCTTAGTTAATAGTTCCACCCCCCCCTTTGTCTGATATGCTCTTTTCCTTCTTTCCAAGTAGACTCCTCTTCATCCTTAGAGACTCAATTCATAGTGTAAAAGAATTTATTCCCACAATGTGTTGTATTAACAATAAAAGGGGAAAACTCTATGATCATATTTACACAGGCTGAAAAGGCGTTAGATAAACTTTTGCAGCCATTTCTAACACAAACTCTAGGTAAAATAGAAATAAAAAGGAAACACTTAACTATGATGAATACTTTTTAATAGAAACTAATGACAAATTTTAAAAGAAAAAATTCCCATAAAAATCTGAAACTGGACAGAAATGCGAACCACCAGTAATAAATTGGTCAGCATGATCTCAATGGGTCTAGCCAATGCAATAAGGTAAGAATATTAAATAATGAAGCTAAAACCAGAGAAGAAGGCATAAAACTGTCCTTTTTTTTTTTTGGCTGATAGTTTGATTGCATGTCTAGACTGCCTACATAAGCTAATTTTTAATTATATAATTAATAAGAGTACTTAATAAGTTTCAAAGATATAATAAGAATTAAGGGGATAATACATTCTTTATATGCTAGAAATAAGTACCTAAAGTTGGAAACAGTAAAAAAAAAAAAAAAAAAATTACAACAGTGAAAAAAAAAGCTTAACAAGAAAGCCACAGGACCTATATGAATTAAACTGTAAAATCTTATTAGATGACATAAAACAGATTTTGAACAAATGGAAAGAGAAACTAGGTTCTTCATTAGGGAGCTCTACTACCATAAAAGTGTCAAAGTTATACATATAAATATATAAAATTTAATGATACTCCTATTAAAACATGAGTAGCATTTTTCTTTCCTTTTCCTTGAAGGTAAAATAATATTCAGTTCATATAAGTGAAAAAATGCTCAAGAATACTAAAATTTATATACATACACACACGAAGACTAACAATGGGGGAGATATGCTTTACCAGACACCAAAATCCACTACAAAGCCGCTCTAAAGAAATCAACATAAAATTGGCATAAGAATAGAAAAATTAATCAAGAGGAAAGAAGAGAGGATCTAGAAATAGATCCCCATAAATATAAGATTTTTAAATATGGCAAAAGAGGCATCTCCATCCAATGAGAAAAGGATGGTTTATCTATAAATGGACATGTACAACTGGCTATTGAATTAAAAGAATGTAGAGTTGGACTATTACCTGATGCCATATAAAAAATAAATTTACATGGATTAAAGAAAGGTGTAGATTTAAAATGTTATACAAGGGGCGCCTGGGTGGTTCAACAGGTTAAGCATCCAACTTCAGCTCAAGTCATGATCTCGCGGCTCGTGAGTTTGAGCCCCACTTTGGGCTCTGTGCTGATAGCTCAGAGAGTGGAGCCTGCTTTGGATTCTGTGTCCCCTTCTCTCTCCGCCCTACCCCTGTTTGCGCTCTGTCTCTCTCTCTCTCTCAAAAATGAACAAATATTTTAAAAAATGTAATAAAAATAAAATAAAGTGTTACATCAAAAACATTGTGAGAACATGTATATTGATAGTCTAGAAGCTCTTCTACTTCATATCCAAAAGAGGAACCTGATGTTTTAAAGGAAATACACAGGGTATGTGTTTATTCTACAGAAACATTAACTACAAAGCATGTATTGTAACTATAAACCATAGACTATCTAAACAAAATTAAAGGTAACAGTTTACAAGTTAACAGAGAGTCAAAGACCTGAGAAAACATTTTCAGTACAGATGACGCAAAGGTTAATACCCACGCTATACAAAGAGCTTTTACAAAGTGCCAAACAGAAACAATCCCACAGGAAAAATTAACAAAGGGTGTGAATAGGCAATTCACTGAAGAGCAAACCCAAATTGCCAGTAAACATATGAAAAGATATTCAAGCTCACTGATAGAGAAATGCAAATTATAGTAACTTATTACTTTACGGTCATGTCCCAGGCAAAAATTAGAAAGAGGTAAAGACTTACTGCTGGTGGGGATGATAGAAAAGTTCTCTCACTTATTGCCAGTAGAAATTTGAAGTGTTTCTGGAAACCATCTGGATATATCTATTAAAATTAAAAATACACATACCCTTCAACCCAGAAACCCCATTCTTATGATTCTGTCCTATAAAAATAAAATTTTCAGTATCTAAAGATAGATGTTCAAGGACATTTATTCATTATAGCATTCTTCAAAGAAGAAGAAAATACTGAAAATACTAATGCCCATCAGTGGGAGATATATATTACATCACAGTACCTTCACACCATGAAATATCATATTATGCTATGCAGCCATACAAATGAAGAATAGTATTTAGAACAACTGTTGAGATTACAACTATTATAGGCTGCACGATCCAAGGTAGCATGCATATTGTAACACCATGTTTAACAGACACAACATTTTTTAATGTTTACTTATTTATTTTGAGAGAGACAGAGAGCAAGCGTGAGTGGAGGAGGGATGGAGCCAGAGGGGGAGAGAATCCCAAGCAGGCTCTTTGCTGTCAGCAAACCCATGAACTGAGAGATCACATGACCTGAGCCAAAATCGAATCAGATGCTTAGCCAACTGAGCCACCCAGGTGCCCCTAAACAAAACATTTTTAAACAAGCCCCATGTATATGTGTAGTGTGTTCAGATGTTTTTGTTGTTAGTGTGCTTGCATTTGTTTTTGTTGGTGTAAAGAGAAGGGTGTGGAAACCCAACACACACACCTCCAGTGGAACAGGACGGGAGGACAAAGGGAAGGGAGGATTGGGTTGGTGGGGGGCAGATGATTACCCTTTATGGCTGTACCTGGTAGTGTGCCCCCACTGAATTGTTAAATACTCAGGAATTTTGCAAGACAGTCATTAAACCTAGCCATTATTAAAAATTAAAATAAACTTACAATGAAATAAATTATATTTTAGATCACAGACAATATTCATCACTCCTTAGTTATTTTATTATTTTTACCATTATCTACACTCCTGAACCTATTTGCCTCTGATGTCACCATGTCCAGTGACATCACACTGGTAGTCTGAAATCGGCCACTGTAGGAGTATTTATTTACAGCACAGAAATTGGCAAATAATATGAGAAAAGTCTTGATTTAGGGTTTTGATGATTACCCAGATTTTTAAAAATGACAGAGAAAATGTTAATAATGCAGATTAAACTTAAGAGTGGGTGTGTCTGTCACTGTGAACAGCACAAAACATTGAGAAAATGTTCAAGTTATCAAAAATTATTGTCTAATTTAACATCATATGCCTAACATCACTGATGAAGGAGTGAAGTTCTGACATGTCTTCATTGTTTAATTCTTGCCTTAAGTAAAATTATAACATTGCCTTATTTCTCTGTTAACCTAAATGAAAATATTAACCGGTGTTCACGTCAGAAGCGCACCTCATTAACTATACCCATAGGTTGGCTAAGGATACAAGAGTTTGGCAAAACATCAGTGAAAGCATTCTGTGAAAAGTCAATTGGCCATACACATGGAATTTATAGAATATCGTATATTATATTGTTATTTGTAAACTGTATGTTACATGGTCTTTATATCATAACACTTAGGGTAAGTGTATGTATATATGTACATATGTACCTATTTTTTCCCAGACAACTGCTTGTCAAATATTTACCAGCCCACTGGCTATATCACTTATAATAATAGGCATGTGCGTTTTGAAAAATATGAACAAAAGAAAAATATTAAACAATTAAATGCCACCTCCTCTAGGAAGCCTCCTCTGGTTCTCTCAGTTTGTCTCTGCTCCGCATTTCCACAGTGACCTTCGGGTACCCTTCTATCAGCAGCAGCTGTCACCCTGCCCTCCAAAGCACCTGCTTCCTGTCGCTCCTCCCCCACAGCCTGTAAGTTCCTTGCTGCAGGCACCATGTGGAACCTCTTCTCTCATACTGCCACCTTGCACAAAATAGCTGCTGAACACATAAGTTAATCAATCAGCTGGAGAATTGGAATGAGGGGAGAGCACAGGAAAAAGGTTCAGAGCAGTTGCACATGGGAAATGTGGGCAGGACTTCCTCAAAATGCTTGCTTGGGAGCCCAGGGGAGCAGCAACAATTCAACCTCTGAAGACTTTTACCCATAATTGTGTGGCTGATCTCTTTTGATGGATTAATTTCATCCACAAAATTCCCAGCTCTTAGACTGTGAACATGCACAAAGATGTGTGCACTCTCTTTGTTTCTTCTGTTTGTTTTTTTTTTTTTCACTCTCATTTTCAGGGTCCAAAAGTTACTCCATAAATGAAGATATAATCTCATACTCTTGACAAGAAAAGGTCCTGGCCTCTGGTAGGATTTTCTTATCTCTTGTTGATAGGTAAACTAAAAAACTCAGTAGGAATGTTCATCTTGCCCTCTGAGAGTCTGGATGGAGCGGCTGATCTGGATAACCATGACAGGGAGCAGAGATAGGCTGAGAAATACATTCTTAAAGCCAAAAATTAAACGTCTTCATTTTTCCAAGTGAAGGCATTTCTCTCAGCATGGGGGTACAGTATTGCATGGGGACTTTGAGCATGGGGTTGTCAGACAAATCTGGCCTCAAATGCTAGCCCTGCTACCAATTAGCCCCTGGCCTTGGGCAAGGTCATTGACCACAGGACCTTGGTGGACCTCAGCTGCCCCATCTGCAAAATAGGAACTGTAACAGTACTATGCTATTCATTTGTTGTGAGGATTAAACATGAGCTATGAAATGAAAGTAACTACACAGAGACTTGTACACAGATGTTCTGGAGGCAATCCAAAAACCCACCAACATGTGAAGGGATAAACAAATTGTGTTCTATTCACATAATGGAATACTACTCAGCAACAAAAAGGAATAAAATGTTGATATACATCACAGTGTGGATGAATCTCAATATAATATAAGTGAACGAAGTCAAATGACAAAACAAAACAAAACTACATACTGTGTGATTTTATTTCCGTAACATTATGGAAAACGCAAACTCAGTGACAGAAAGCACATTGGTGGGTTGCTTGGGGATAGAACTGGAGGCTAGGGAAGAAAGGAATGAGGGAAAGTTTAGAACGGGACCTACAGAAATCTTTTGGGATAATGGATATGTTCATTATCTTGACTGTGGTGATGATTTCATGGCTGTATTCATATGTCAAAACTTGTCAAATTGTACACTTTAAATGTGTGCGGTTTACTGAATGACAATCCTATGTCAGCAAAGTCATTCAAAACCATACAGGGGGCACCTGGGTGGCTCAGGCAGCTGAGCGTCCGACTCTTGATCTCGGCGCAGGTCATGATCTCACGGTTCATGGGATCAAGCCCCCCACTGGGCTCTGCTCTGACAGCACAGAGCCTGCTTGGAATTCTCTCTCCCCCTCTCACTCTGCCCCTCCCCCCTCAAAATAAATAAATAAATGTTTACAAATTATACAGGATAACAGGTAAAGTGCTTGGAGCAGTCTGGTATGGAGTAAAAGGTCAATACATGGTGGCTTTCCAGTGAAAATGAAGAAGGTGACAATGACAATAATGACAGCATTCCTACTGCCGTCACTCTTGGGAGAGAATACTGCTACTTGCTCATATCCTTGGAAAGTCCACAACCCTGTCTCTTCCTCCATTAGCCACTCTGGCCACCTAATGGCCAGTGCAGCTGTCGCCTCCTCAATACCCCTGAGAGTCATTCCCTTCCCTGATGGCCAGGATCGTCCATCACTCGAAACCTGTCCCTCCCCTGTGTAACAACAGAGAGTTTGACTTGGCACTCAGGCAGACATGGACCGAAATGTGCTTTCTTCCTGCCTAACTTGATCAGGCCTGAGCTTTCTCATCTGTAAACTGGGGCTGATGACAGCAGAGATCTTGTTGGCACATGCAGTGTGAGGAACGCACTGAGACCCAGAGAAGAGACACCCAATCCACGGAACCCTGATGTCGTGTATTCTGTCTCACAGTGGTCGGGTTGTTCAGGGGCTACTCGGTAGCACCTTCTTTTCCTGAGTTCCGAACTAACCGAGACGTAAGATGAACGAGTGACAGAGGGAAGCCACCAGAGCCCCTTTATTCCCAAATAAACCTTAACTGGAAGATGCCACTTAAGGTGAGAGAAAACATGATCCTGAGTACTGCACCTGAAGAAATGACAGATTTATCCACACGGTAATGGCAACACTGAACTGAGGCAGCATCCCAACATGAGGGCATGCACGGGGTGTTCTGTGCCTGGAAAAGAATGGAGAAATTACGCTTTCTGTGGCTAGCTCACTCCCAAAAGAAAAAAAGGGCAATTCTGAGCTGAGAAAGTTAAAGCCATTATTCTTCAATTATAGAGCACGTAAGTCTCTCCTCTCTCACCCCTTCAGTGGGGTGGAGGGAGCAAAGGAGCAGAAAGAGCCCGGGAGTGTCACACAAATGAAGGGAAACACGAGGAGAGAGGGGATAAACTTCCCCCCTTTACAATACTATTTTCACCCATCATTTCATAAGCAAAAGTACCAACTTCCTAACGATATTGATCATATCCTAGTGGCTGAGCATACAAGGAAGTACTTCTGGCCATAAGTACTGAAATAATCATTTTGGAAGTGAACGTGGGGAGCAGGACCACTCAGGGCAGCAGACACTTCTGTCTGCACTCCTCCAGAGTCACAGAGATTGCTGCGTCTCAAACCAGGTCACTTCCCAAATTGCAACAGGCAGTATAACTGTTACCCACGACTTCCAGGTGGAAGAAAGTAAGACTGTGTCTTCTGCCATATGGAATCCCTTCAAGTGCTTGCAGAAAGTTACCCTTGTCACCCCTGAGTCCTCTGGGTGGACATGCCCCATTTTTAATCCTTTCTCACATATTGTGGCTTCACAAAACTCTCTTACCCTCCTGACTCTCCTTCAGTGGACACACTCCAAACTGTCAATGACCCTAAAATGTGCCCACTAGAAAATAAAAGCTAAGGTGCAGTTAACCAATCAATCAATCTAATAATCACCACTGAATAAAATCAGGTGCCCTGAATGGCGCAGCAAGTGGACAGAACCGCGTATATCCCACAAAGGAATCAAGGCTCACTTCTGTGTTCTAGACAGCACCCTCTCTCCGTCAACTCCAATCGAACCCGTGGTCAAGAGAAGTTCTGAGATATTTATTCACATCAGTTGCTGAAAAGCTAGGGTTTCCCAATCTTCTACTTGCACTGCTGGAGTTCGGGGTTGGAATTCTACTTCTTTTTCACCCTATAACAATTCATCTTTTTCTAGAGGCAGTGAATGTGAGAGGATCAAGGGCATAAGCAGTCATCAGGCAGACCTGTGGACACAATTCTCTGAGATTGCTTCCGTTTTCTCATCTATGTAATGGTAATAATGACTCCCATGTCACGAGATTGCTGTGAGAATAAAATACAACCACGCACATAAATGGCGTGGCTCAATACCTGATAGAGAAAAGCAAACAAATAAACATTAGCTTCCATTCTTACTGTTGAATACATAAATACTATTGTGAGAGCATGTAAGTAAGAAGTATGTGACACTAGGTACAACCATGATTTGAGAGAAACTCATTTTAATCATTTCAGAAATTACTTTAGCACTGTGTGTATAAAGCCATTAATATCCTGCATTTTTAGTTATTCTAACTGCATTTTAGAAAGGTATCATATATTCCAGTGTCATTCGTCAATTGAGAAATTTGCAAATGTCTTAGGGAGATATTCCTTTCAAAGGTCAAGGGTCAGCCATTTGAAACCAACTGCCTTCTTTGGAAGCCTCTCTCATGTTTCCATGACGCCTCACACTCACCCTCAGCAGTTCTGCGGTTAAGTCTTTCATTGGGCTGGGATGTAATTCCCCAGGGATGATACATCTGGACTCCATAAGGAGCCACCTGCCTTCTCACGAATTATCTCTTTTCCATATTTGTGCTGCCCTTTCCTGTCCAGTGTGAAGAAACTCCTCCATCCTAGATAAAATAGAACTCAAGTAGCAGTGGTGGCTGAGGCACCCCCAAGTCATGAATCTCCCCCTTCCCTCTTCATCTTTCACTGAACATTCTGTAAAGGGTCTTTCTTGTTCAAATTTAACCTGGTCATCAAGCCCCAATACCTGATGGAGTTTCTTTTAGCCTTTATGGTATATTGATGCATTAAATCAATTATAATTAGACACACCTCCTGACACCCACACCGTTGACCACGTATGTAACTTTGCAGGGCCCTGTTACTCTGGGCAAAGCATTCTGCCTGATTTCTTAACTCTGGGCTCAGCCACATGACGCACTTTGGTTAATGGGAGATGAGCAAGCACAATGCAACCACCTGTACCTCTGCCATTGCCACCGTCAGAAGCGTGTTTTCAACGAGCCCCCTGGAGGCTCAAAGTCATCTCGTTTATTCCAGCAAAGACCATACTAGATCAGTCAACAGCCATCCAACCTCTAGACAGGTGAGCAAGCCCAGCTAAGACCAGCAGAGCTAATTAGCCAACCCGCAGCCAACCCTATATGCACGTGAACCCCCAAATCAGCTGAGTCCAGCCAAGATCAGCTAAACACTACAGATTAAACAAGTGTTATTGCCACGTATCAATGATGCTTCACGGTTGTTTGTTAATTGGCATTATTGCAGAATTAGAGAACCACTCCAGTCTTCCCCACATGAATCTGTAAGAACTGTGTCTGGTAGACTTGAGAATGAATTAGGAGAGCCTTTCTCCATTCCTATTAGCTACCCCTCACTTAAGCCTTAGAATAAGTAAAGAAAACTTGGTAAGTGATGCTCACGGCTCCCTTTGAATGGCTAACATGGTCAAGAGCCCCATAACCTGAGCCCCACGAATGGAAGCTTGATGATTTCCTTGAATATAAAAAATTATCCAATTACACCAATAGACATGATCACCAGCCACAGAGGCAACACTCAGTTTGACACTAACACACTCAAAATGGACGGTTTGTTTAGTCTCTGTCACCCAGAACAATTTTACCATCACAAGTCTGCTTTTGAAGTATGAAATCTTGGGAGAGTTACAAATTTCTCTGCGGTTGGATTTTTTTCTTTTGCAGAGAGCTATTTTAAATGCCCCCCAAACTTGTGTGGGAGTGCCAATCGGCCACATTTAATTGGCCAGACTGTGAGCCTCTGCAATGCAACACTCTTCAGAAAATTAAACATAGACATGATTGTTACTTTGCTCTGTTATTGTGGCTACAGAATGGCAAACCAATCTGTTGAAACTGAAAAATCCAGCCGCTCAGTTATCTGTCAGGCCCACACAACTAAACACCCCATAAGTAGATTTTTTTTTTCCTACTTAGCTTAAGCATATTTTGATTGAATACAGTGCTTGCTTAGCATTGTGTACGGCCAACACTCAAGGTCCTTCTAACAGCCTGTCAGCTCCTTAGGAAGGGTTGCTCTTACAAATATATGCCATTCATTCATTCAATCACTCACTCACTCACTTGACCTGCAAACATTCATCACGTATCTATTCTGTGCTGGAAACTGTTAGGTGCAGAAAATAAGGAAAAGTTCAGTAGCAATTAGTTACACAAACAACTAGTAAAAGGATAAGACAAGAATAGAAGTTAGGATCTGGCTCTAAAGCAATGCTTCTCAACTCGGGGCAATTCTGCCAGCCCCATCTGGGTACATTTGCCAGTGTCCAGAGACATTTTTGGTAGTTGTAACTGGAGGGGCAGGTGCTACTGGAATTTGGTGGGTAGAAGCAGGCACACTGCTAAGTATCTTATCATGCACACAATAGCCCTTACAACAAAGGATTTATCCAACCCAAAATGTTAATAATGTGGAGATGGAGAAGCCCCTCTCTAAGGCCATGTACTGGACTAATTTATCTGAAAGCAAATTTTCTGTCTAATCCATCATTGTATCACTTGCCTCAGCACAGGGCCAGCACGGGCAGGTGCTGCACAAATGCTGGATGTATGAATGGATGGATGGATGGATGGATGGATGGATGGGTGGGTGGATGGGTGGGTGGGTTAGATAAATATCCACCTGTAGATGGTATCAATAGGTGACATAATGGGCACTGAGTTGTTTGGCCATTAAAAACTTAACAAACGGTTTAATTTTCTAACCTAGGGTTTGGGCGGCTCCAAGAAGAGAATCAATCTGGTAATTTTGACACGAATTTCATAGGACATGGTAGACCGTGCTTAGTGATGAATTTGGTGCTCCAGAAGACCCCACTGTTCTGACCGTAATGACTTTCCTAGTTCTTCCATTAACAGATAAGTTATGCTGGGCTGTTTCTTCAAACCTTCCTGGCCGAAATGAAGATAATCTGTCTTATTTCTTAACCACTGGAAACGAGAGTGAATTTGTCATATCCAATATTCTGTAGATTCATTTGGCCAATCATTCCACTTTGGGTCTGAACTCATCCCTAGTAATGTACAATCTGTTTTACATGTTAATTTTTAATGGTATGATTTTGGCTTGTCCTTCAAATCAGTTGAGTAGAAACACTGATTTATTTTTATCCCTTTCATCAATGCCAGGGAACAAAATAAATTACTCCAGAACACGTTCTCTTGCTTTTGCTTCTCCCCTCTAAGAGATTATAGATAAATGTCCAAGGGTTGGTCTTCTTTTCAACAGATTGGCTGTGTACCCCAGTCATGAATCAGGTAGTTGGTTAGTACCGTGGAATGAGACATCCCAAGGCCAGCAGGACACCGTCCCTGCCTTTGGTGGGTGGGGGAGGGTGGTGCACAGGAAGAAGGGGCTTTGTGGTGCAGGTGAGGGGCTGGTAGCTGCACCTAGTGTCCAGGATGGAAGCTCAGGTAGCATCCTGCAAATGCTGACATGCAAATGTCCCCCCACTAGGTTATATGATCTTTGGGACAGAGGCCAGGACTTTACTGGGTGTGGTTCTCCTACCCACCTTAAATGTGACCCCTCATTCAGAATCCTCCAAGGAGAATCACATATTGGAGCAAGTATGTGAAAACCCCTTCCTCTTAAATATTCAGAGGAAATGTGTAAGTTTTGCTAACACAGGTCTGGCCAGTTGGGTTCAGCCGTCTGACCGCCGGCCTGGACCCCTAAGACCGTGTGCTGTACTGAAATAGTACAGTGTTTGGAAACCTATCCAACAACTGTCATCACAACTGCTCTGATGAGCCAGATAAGCCTGGACAAAGTTAAAAGAGGTAGAAGGAAAGATCCCTTTGTTTTTTTTTCAACAAACACCTACTATACCAGGCACAAAGCCAGGTAGACACGACACCAAGCATATACGTTCACTGATTTCAAGTCTTCCAGTCTACTGGAGATAGGTATGGGTCTGTTTTGATTCTGAACCCCTCTTTCCTTTCTATAATTCTTTAAAATGTGAAGAGAGATGAAGACCTCTTCGACTATTGTTTTTCCTTTCTTCTCATTTTGGCTCCTTTTACATTTCCTATCACTTTCGCCAAATTTCTGGTATCATCTTTGAAAAGGCACAAATAAAGCCTAGAGGCAGAAGGTGTCCAGTGTTGGTTCATGGGTCACTATCAAGCAAGGGCAGGATTCCATGAGATTCTTTTTTCTTTCTTATGTTCATTGCCTCATGTTACAAAGTGGCTGCAGTAACTCCAGGCATCTTCTCTACAGGACACAGGAAGAAAAGAGAGAGGTAAAAGCTGATGGTCTTTTCCAACTGAATCTGACTCAATAAGGAATAGAAAAGCTTTCTTAAAAGTCCTAACAAACAGGTTTGGGCTTATATCTAATTGTCCAGAACAGTGGCACACGGCTACCTGCAGCTAGAAGGTGACATAAAGGAAAGGTTATGGATGGGGTCAGTCAGCCAAGCAAAAAAGTCTATTGAGCAGCATCTGGAGAGTATCACTGAAGAAATGGATACTCATAAAGTCTTTATGAAATGTAGGTGCTATGGATTTGTAAATGCTTAAAATCAGAAACTACAAATGAGTTGTCTTAAACCTTTATTTCCATATATCATCAGAATTAATCATTTCATCAACTCTATAGGATGAATTTAATCATTAGTATTATTTCATAGACATGGAAACTTGAGTACAAAGAGGTAAAGTGACTAATCCAAGGTCATACAGTCAGGAAGGGCAGAGCCAGATCCTTATCCTAGATCTTTAAAAAAGATTTACTCACCTAGTTCTCTTTTATGACTCTGCTTTTGAGCACAAACGTGTGATAAAACCCACTGCAGCATGAAGGATGTATACACACACCAAGCATTGTGACGAATGACAGTATACACATTTCCAGAGCAAGTATGCTTGAAACCAAGAATTCTGGGGGAGGTGAAAGACCAATTCACCCTTTTCAAGGATCCAAGAACCTACCAGACCCATCTCTGGGCTGAGGATATAGATGGGAAAGACACAGCTCCTGTTTGCATGTGACTCCTCTCCAGACATGCAGATAGACAAGTGGCCATGCAGAGTGTGATGCTCTGCAAGAGAGGGATGTACAAGGCACCACGTGAGTACTTTGAAGCTTCCTTCATCTTGGTCTTTCTGAAAGCAGAGCCTGGAGCAAGGATCGAAGAAAATATTCTTTGGCAACTGCAAGCTGAGAGGCAAGTGTGAGGAAGAAAAACAAAGTGAGGAAAGGAAAATATGAAGCAATGCAGGCCTATTCCGGCCAGAGTTTCACCATGAGCCTCAAACAGCCATCACAGGCTATTCAGCTCAGCTGAATAATGGCCCTCACCATAATCCCCAAAACCTGTGGATGTGATCTGACAGAGCAAAAGTGATTCCAAAACTATGATTAAGTTAATGATCTTGTGATGGGCAGACTGCCATGGATTATCTAGATGGATCCAATGTAATCACAAAGTCCCTATGAGAGGGGCAGGAGGGTCTGGGCCAGAGAAGGACACACAGCAACAGAAGTGCAGAAAGAAAAGGGACATGGGGCCATGAGCCAAGGAATGCAGGCAGCCTCAAGAAGCTAACAAAGGAAAGGAATGGATTATTCTCAGAGCTTCCAGAAGGAACGGAGCCTTGCCAACAACTCATTTTATACTTATGACCTCCAGATTTGTATGGGAATTCATCTGTGTTGCTTTAAGACACTACATTGGTGGTAATTTGCCAAAGCAGCAATAGGAATCTGCTACACAGGTCTCTAAGCAGATGTGTTCACTTGGTACCCAAGAGTTTTCTAGAAGAATTTTATGGGAAGGAGTTCATGGAGTTCAGAAACACCTGTGTCCAGTTGCTTCCAAATGTTTCTCATTTTCTACTCATCAAAGTTTACCTTGGGGGTTGCCAATTCCCCACCCTTAGAGTTTTCACCTTCTGGCCCCTTCCAGCTGCTAGGAAGCCATATTCCATGGCCCACAGTAGACCATGCTCATCAATGAGCATGTAGTAGGCAGGGGATTGACTAAGATAAAGTAGCCCAGAGAATCTGGGAAGTACCAAGGTTATGTCGATTACTGAGGGTGACTAACTGCTTGGGGAGAAAAATCATCCAAATACTTATCCAGCTCCTTCTATAGACTGGTGTCATGTCTAGGGAGCAAGTTTTACCTCTGCCTGCCTAGCACCCAATCTCCAGTTCTCTGAGTAACTGTACCCTATTTCCCTGGCACACTACACTTCCTAACCCCATCCATGTCCCAAAGTGGGCTGACTCCCCCATTTATTCTGAAGGCGGCATGGCCCAGACATGGCCACTCAGAGCATAGATCTTCCTTACCACAGCAAATGGTTCTGGAATAGGCATGGCCCCATGCCTGCCCAGGCAGTTTACTGCATCTCATTGGCCACAGCAATTGATTCAGGGAAGTATCCATGGCCCATCAATTCAGTGGGCTTCAGTTCTGAAACATGTTAGAACCACTGGGAATACAGTGGTTTTACCCCACTGATTCTGGAATTGAGAGCATATCACCCTGGAACTTCATGCCACCATGTAGGCATGAAGCCAGCATGAAGTGGAGGAAAGCAGTCATCCTAGGACACATTTGGCCTTCTTGACCCAACCATGCCTAAAGTTGGACGGAGTTCATATGTAAGTAATCCAATACATTTCCCTTTTTAACTTAAATCAGCTTGAAGAGGGTTGTCTTTTGAAAGAAGATTCCCAATACATTACTTCCTCAGGGACACATTTTTACTTGCTTCCAATAGGAAGCCCTCTTGTGAATTTAGATGCTTGCAGAGACTGGAGTAGTTAGGAAAGCCAGAGGCATGTCAGAAAGAGGCAGCAGCCCAGAACTTCTTGAGGACTTACAAGTCTTAGAGGAGAATCCCAGCTGTACTTTAACCCAGTATCTGCTGTACCTATGCCCTAGGGTACGGAGTGCCCCACACACCAGGGCCCCGACCACTTCCCATCCTTGGGAAGTTGTTGTTTTTTCAGTCACACCCCTTCTTACAGAACAGGAAAGTAGCATAAAATCCATTTATTGGGGTATAAACAACTCAGTTGCAGATGGGAGGGGTGTCTGACCTGTTTGCACTGTCCGGCCTCCTGTGCAATGATTCTAGTGATTAGACACGGCCAATTCCAGCCTCTGGGAAACAGGAAATTGCTGCAATTGTTAACAATAGGTCTGATCCAGGCTGAGCCCAACATACCCACAGTCCCAAGCATGAAGGCATCTTCCAGCTCGGTGGCCTCGGTTCCAAAGCAAGGACACACGTCTCAAGAATGAAGAAAAGGCTATTTTCAAGGCAGTAATTACATAATATAGAGAATGTAACGAAAGGGAGACCCCCGAGCTCCATTACTTTGAAGGGTCTGTCAGTGTTTTCATTACAGTCCATTTTCTGCAGTGATTTATCTTCAGCTGTGAGGCTGGGCTGACAGCTGGGGCTTAGCACCCACAGGCCCAGCCCAGGAGAAGCGTGTGGAGTTTAATTTAGTTGGAATTGTTTGGCCAGCTCCACTCTGAGGACTTGCAAACTATGCATTAAGTCCAAGTTTGGGTCCTCTGGCACTTTTGTGGCAACTCTTGTTTGGAGCATCCTTAGTAACTTGCCTGCAGACTGATTCTTCGCAGGCTCAACTAGCCAAGGCCAGAAACAAAAGCAGGGGAGTCATTTTTTTATAGTCTTCAAGGGGCTATTAGGTGTGTGTGTGTGTGTGTGTGTGTGTGTGTGTGTGTGTGTTGGGGGTAGATGTATAGTGAAATCCATGAATATAGTTTGTGCTTCTTTTCATGTAAAAACAAAAGTGTCATTTAAACTCAGATAATCCTTTCAAAGTTATTCCTATTGTCTCTTTTTATATGGTGCTCACATGACGCCTGTTTTCAGGGAAGGTAGTACATGGTCTGCAATGCCCCCAGCCTCAACATAGTCCCCAATTTGTCTCTTAGCACAGACAGTCTCAGAAACTGGGCCCTGGAATAGCAAAGTCAAGTCCTAGATACTAAGGCCACAGTGAACTCCAGGAAACAGCTTCAAGACTGGCCAATGCCCAGCCTGGAAACTGGTGTTCAGTGTGTATCTGGATTCTAGCATGGAATCCAGAATCCAACCCAGAACCTATAAGTATCTAGAGTCAGACAAGATAGGGGCAGATATGGAAAATTAGGCTGTAAAGGTCTTTCCTCCATACTTTTCCCCCTGGCCCTCCTGAGCACTAATATCTGAACAACCCATGAACTTTCTACATAGATTGTCTTTTAGAAGCCACAAACCTGTCCACAAGCCCCTGGAGTTCTCAAGTCACTGTTTCTGCCCTCACCATTGTTGCCACCAGCAACAACATCGACCAGCATCAATTCTACCATCATCAACCTCACCAAGAATGGTATTAAGAACTCACGTCAAGCTAGACCCTGTACCACATGGTACACATGTGGGGTCTCAGTCAATCTCCACTACAAGCCTCTATGTAGGAGTTTTTATCCTTATTCTATAGTCAAGGAGATTGAGCCTTGAAGAGACAAGGTTAAGAAACCAGGACAGGCTGACCCAGTGCTCGGGTTCTGGATCAGTATGGAATACTTCCTGTCAACACAGCACAGGCTCCCCAGGAGACAGACTTGGTGACAGTGTTTGGCGGTCAGCATATATATTACGACCTTGGGAGTATCCTTGGGATCAACACCTGTGCAAGGGAGGAGCAAGAAGTAGGAGTGAGCAGAGAGGAAGCCGGCCATAGCCCTGGCTCATCCCACAAGGCAACAAGGCACTCTGGAGCTAGAAGAGTCTGCCTGTGACATTGTCCTGTCTTGAGCTAGGAAGGCGGGGCCCTTATAGCCTGTATGCATTTCCTTATGCTTATGCATATGCATATGGGTCTTATGGGGCTAAACTGAAGGTGTTGGCACAGCTGCCTTTCTTCTGGAAGCACTAGGGGGAAATCTGTTTTCAGCTTCTAAGGATACCTGCATTCCTTAGCTTGTGGCCCTACCTCCATCTTCAAAAGGCATCCTTCCAACCTCTGCTCCTGATACAACATTACTTCTATCTCTCTGTTTCCATCATCCTATCTCTTTCTTGGATTCTGATGCTCCTGCCTCCCTCTTACAAGGGCCCTTGTGGTTGCATTTAGGGTCCATCTGGATCATCCATCTAAAGTCCTGTCATATCTGCAAAGTCACCTGTGCCATGTCAGGTAACAGATTCACAGATTCTGAATGTAGATGCCTTGTGGTGGGCACTACTCAGCTTGCCCCATGCCCCCTCAATCTCTCACTGCCTGTGGGTATCCCAGCTGAAGCAATCCTTGAAGGGCCATCTGCTGACCACCACAAGCCTTTCTCAAGGGGGACTCTGGTGGGGAGGCATCTCCACGTCCGATCACACATCCCCAGAGAATTCAGGTTCAACCCAGCCCAGATCAGCCCCCCTTTTTTTTTGCTTTAAAGACCTACATTTCCCCAGTTTTGAATCCCAGCTCCAAGCTCTCAGACTCCGTTACCAGGGTCTTGCTTTCATCTTCCTCTCCTGTGAATCATAATACTCTGCTTTTATATTTATGACCAACTGTTTAAAGTACCTCTTGAGCGTCTGACCACAGCTCAATTGTCCATTACTGCAATAATCATCTGTCTCTTTGTATTCAGAAAGCAACACAGAGTAGGAAATGCGAAGACTGCTTTTGGCGTTGAGCAGTTGTGTTTTGGGGGGCGTTTCTCCCCTGCTGTAAATGTGTTACACAGAAGCATATTTCCATCCATCTGCAGCCCTGCCATATTGCAGGTAACTGTGAACAAAACAAGCAATAAAACTGCAAAGGGGATGCTGCCTTTTTCTATACATCAACTCTTAGTTACCTGTACTAAGGGCACAGGCTCCGCTTCTTAAGTGCATTCCTTACTCCAGAGAAGCACCTGCGACCTAGAGACCCATGGGAAAGCCAAGAAAGGACTTAAGAAACAGCTGGGAAGTGCCTTTTAAAAAGTCATAAACTAGACCATCTCCTCTGATCCTGCCTTCTGAATGATCCACTTTCTAGGGTGCTTCTTGCAGAATGAATACTAAACACTAACTTCCTCATTACGGTGGATGCTGAAGGGCTAACCCATCTCTCTATGTGACTCTGGAGGGCTGTCAGTAGACAGACCCCTACCTCTTCTACCTCAGTGGCGGATACTGACTGCCAGAGGCCTGACAGTCTGGAAGCTGTTGACAGAGCCAACGAAGCGCGCGCGCTCTCGCTCTCTCTCTCTCTCTCTCTCCCTCTCCCTTCCCATCTCTCCTTCCTTCTCATCTTCCTTCTCCTCCTCCTTCTCTCTCCCTTGAGTTGTTAAGATGCCAGGATATAAGTTTGGGATGTCTGGTGACCATGATACCTGTCTGCTCTGGAGATGGGAAGGAGTGGAACCCTGACACCTTCATGGAGCCCCTGGATCCAATCATGCCTGAAGGCAGCGCCTAATCCTTTCCAGTTATATAAGTTAATATATGCTTCTTCAAACTTATGTTACTTTTAATGGATTTCTACCCATTTATTATTGAAAGTGATTTACTACCTTTTATACATCTCCCTCTACATGTTCCTTAGCAGCCTCAAACTTAACATGCTCCAAAATAAAATCGGCGTAGCTTGTTATTTCTACACCCACATCTCCTAACTTTGCTATTTTTTTTCCAAAATACTTTCATTTTTCTGCATCCCCTAGCCCCCAGGCCAATGTATATCCTTGAAACCCGTCTTTCCTTCAAGCCGTTCCCTCTCAGTGCCTTCCCTTTGTTCTGGTCTAGATGACTCTCCCCCTGATGTGCACTAACTTCCCATATCTACCACTATTCCCTGAGGCCTCTTTCCAACTGTTGATTTCATCAGGCTCATCTCTTATGCAGAAGCTTCCTATGGTGCCATGAAGTACAAGACAGGCCTCAAATGTCCTTGCTTGACATCCAAAGTGACGATGTAGCACCTATAAGCTTAGATTTTAGCACCAGATCAAGACTCAGGTCAGCTCTGCCACTCCTTAGCTGTGTGACTTTGATCAAGTTATTAAACCTCTAGGACCCTAGCTGCAAAATGGAGAGAATAGTACCCACTTCTTAGGGTTGTGTGAGGTTTAAGTGAGTTACTATATGTTAAATGCTAAGCTCAAACACTGAGGCAGCAGCAACACTCAACAATTAATTTGATGACTATTTATGGAACACCTACTATGTGAAAGTTACTGTTCGTGTGACTCAATACACACACACACACACACACACACACACACACACACACACAAGCATGCACAGAAACAAAGTTTGGGCTTCAGCTCCTATCTAATCTAATGCCTTCATTCCTTAATTCAACAAACCTAGGCTGGGGCTTCCTGCACAAGGCATAATGCTGGACACTGAGACAGAGCAGTGAACAAAACCTGGTCCCTGACTTCAAGGAACTCTTGTCCAATCTGTTGTCTGTCCAGACAACAGATACATAAACAGACAATTTCTGTTCAATACCATCAGACTTCTAGAACAGCCCATAACTGGAGCTACTAAGAACCTGGTTCTAAAATTGCATGATATTATAAAAAGTAAGTTTTATTCTCTAGAAATAGAAACAAGAAACCCTATAGACTAGAGTCAGAAGGGGTAACAAAATTCCTCCTCTATTACGCAAGTCCCACGTTAGACAGTATCATTCCAGCATCTTGCCCAGTGAGAGAAACTCAAAACCCAACCCCCAGGGGCTGATGCAAACTGTCACCATGGGAATGACTCCATTGGGAGAGAAGCAGAATCCACAAAACAACTTTCAGGAGAGCAGCTTGTCCTTAAAGTCCCCTGCTGTTCCCTTCACCAGAACCTGTTCCTCCAAGGTTCTGGGGCTTAGTGACACTCATTAGGGAAGTGCGATCAGGACCCTGGCAGGGCACTCCCAGCCACCCTCAGCAGAACTTCTCCTACTCTAAGCCAACATGGGCTGGGGATTTCCACAGAGGCTCTAGGAAGTGTGGCTCTGGGAGGGGGAGAAGGCAACTCCCAGAGAACTTCTAGAAGCAAGAAGAGCAAGAGCACAACTCTAAAGCAAAGTTTCTTGACTTTGGCACATGACATTTGAAGGTATATCATTCTTTGCTGTGGGGGGCTATCTTGTGCACTGTAGGTTTTGAGCAGCATCCCTGACCTTGACCCACTATGCCATAGCACCCTCCCTCAGTTGTGACAGCCAAAGATGTGCCCAATCATCCCCGGGGTGGGGGAAGTGTACCCTGGCTGCTAAATTACCCCTGATTGATAACCACTAGTCTAGAGCCCCTGCCTCCTGGAGGGGAAGGAATAGACTTAACTAAAGAAAAGGCTCAATACTGAGAGATCTGGGAGCAAAGGGTGTTCTAACAACACACACAGCAGTGAGAGAAGAATAGAAACAGGTGTAGACCTCAGCTGTAGGTCAAAAGATCTTGGAAATACAGACTTCCCTGAATGGGTGGCATGTGCTCTCCAGTGATTCAGGGTGAATCTATGGACAGAGAGTAAATCTCATGCCTACAGAAACCAGGCTTGAAAGGTCACCCATCCCATCTGACTCTAGAGGCAGTGTGTGGCTTTGAGCCAGTCATTTCCTCTCTTTAGGCTGCAGGACTTGTTCTTTGCCAAATGAGGGAGTTCGACTGCTCCAGGGATGGAACACGGGTCTTACTCACTACTCACCTCCTACTACCATGCCTGTAACAGACATCACTAATCAATCACTGCACACCTTGCTCTTGAGGCTAAGCAAAGCCTCTGAATCTGAACCCTCCTCCACACAGGCCTTCCTGAAGCTTCTGCAGCTCTGCTAGTTGTTGCTGCCATGTATCGTTTCCTATTCCTAAGGAGTCAGTGACTTTCAAACCAAACCCTACTTCACCCAGAGCTTTTGTCTGCTTTACATAATGGACTTCTCATCAAATGTATTTGAACAAAGGAATCCCTCAGCTAACACAGCAAAATTTGCTAGGGCCGTCATAACAGAGTACCACAAACTGAGTGGCTTAAACAACAGAAATGTATTGTCTCAGGCTGGAAGCCCAAGATCAAGGTATTGTCAGGGCCGGCTCCTTCTGAGGCTGGGTCCTCACAGTCTGCTCCAGGCCTCCCCCGGCTTCTGGAGGTTTGTTGGCATTCTTTGGCATTTCTTGGCTCATAGAAACATCACCCCAATCTTTACCTTTCCTTCACCTGGCATTCTCCCTGTGTTCAGTTTTTCTGTATCTAAATTTCCCCTTTTTATAAGGACACCAGTCATGTTGGGTTAGGGCTCATAGGGTCAGGGGGCCCACCCTATGATCTCACTTTAATCTGATTATCTCTGTAAAGACCCTGTCTCCAAACAAGGTCATACTGTGAGGTCTCAGGGGTTAGGATTTCAACATGTAAATTTAGAGGCAGACACAATCTTAACTCATAACACTCTATCCTCTGCTTCCCCAAATTCATGTCCTTGTCACATGCAAAATACATTCACTCTATCCCAGTATTCCCCAAATTCTTAATTCATTCCAGCATCAGCTCTATGTCCAAGACCTCATCTAAATCTCATGTGAATCAGGTATGGGTGAAACTTGGGGTATGATTCATCCTGAAGCAAAATTCTTCTCCATCTGTAAAGCTGTGAAACCAGATAAGGAGTTATTTTAAGCTTCGAAAACACAATGGTGGGACAGACATAAGATAGACAGTGTCCTGGGTAGGGTCAAATTTTCTGCCTGGAGTCTGGATATCCTGGCATCTGCCTTTATCAAGGCCTTCCTGTGAGTGGTTTCCTAATGCGACCACACCCCTGCTTGGTGTTCCCTCAAACACCACTCTTCCCAGGAAATCCAGGTTCATAGGTCTGTTTCCCACAGGCCAGCTTAGAGGTCAATGATTCCTAATGCACTGATGACATTAGAAACCTTGACAATCAAACACATGGGCCATGATGAAGCCCAGAACATCATCTTGACATGCTAGTAACTGGCCTCTCCTTGCTTGCTCTGAGATTTCTGTCTAGGAAAAAGTAGCGAAAGAAACAAATTCTGAGTGTTTTCCCTTCCTTGTTGGCTCTATGAGGATCCAATATATGATGCACATTCCCTTTCTATATGAAGTGGCATGGAGATGTTCCTATGAGTTCCTGTGTTCATGCTGGTCTCCCCATAAATCCAATGGCCCCATAATTCATTGTCTTGGGGGCACAGTGTGAGGACAAAAGTCCTTGAAGATCAATGACTTTCAATGATCAGAGACTCAAGAGCCTTTTGCTCCAGTTGTATAATGCACTTAGGATTTTAATCAACCTTAACGTGTGGATTTTATACATTATTCAAGACCTCCACAGGCCCCACATAGATCCTCCTGTTGACAAACACCCCATTAGAAGCCTGGGTTGTCTCGGCACAGGGCAGGAACCCTGTTGGTATGCACAGCAGCGACTCCCAGAAGGACTGAAGTCAACACTTCCTTGTGCTCCAGCCAGAACTTTGGAAATTGGACATTTTCTATCCTAAGGAAAATTCCCCCAGTTGATCCTGTGCTTTGGCATTAACATCAGTCTCAATATGTTTTTTTGGCAATCAAGAAGGACACCTATGAGGAAACAGCTGTGGGCAGGTGTGAGAAAATGCCCCGGGGGGCCCATCGTTCCCATTGTTCTGTGGGACAGAAGCCCAGTGAGACTGGGATTGAGTCAAGCACTGATTTCTGCCTGAGACAGTGGCATCCCAAAGAGCTCTAAGTGACAGCTGGCTCTCAGCCTCCCTGAGCTCTTTCAGGCCTCCAAGCTGCAGGGTGCATCTACCACCAGACATCCGAGAGGATAGCACAGCCTATCATGTCCACCAGGGACCGACTCAGCAATGCAGAGGGCCTAGGATTAGGAGTCGAGGCTCTGGCAGACCCAGGGGGTTCTAATTTTATCCATGAGCATCAGTATTATGCTGGACAAGTCACTTCACTTCCCCCAGCCTCATTTTCTGCATACGTAAAATAAAGGCAGTGGTTGTATGTAGCTCCTGCCTTTGGTTTGGGGATCAAATGAGATCACGTGCCCAAGGCACCCTGCCTGTGCTGTGGTGTATAGGATATGCTCAATTAGACCTTCCAAGTTTTAGGGAAATTTAGGGGTTAGAAATCTTAGGGAATCATCTCTGTGCATGCCCCTAGTCTATAGCAATAATAACAGCAACTTCAATAGTTTTATTACAACAACGTTCAGCAAGCACAGAAATGCATTTCTCAGAAATAGTGATAACCCTAATGGTAACAATAATTACAGGAAACAGCTAACAGCCATTGATCCAGATTCTATATTAAGCATTTTATAAGCCTTAGCTCACTTAATACTCACAACTACACAATACATACTTACAGATGAATAAACTGTGGCTGGGAGAGGTGAGACAACATGCACAAAGTAACAAAGTCAGACCTGGATTTGAATCCAGGCCCATCTGGCACCAGCACCCATGCACCATATTGTGTAAGAGATGGGCAGCACATTATTTAACTTCTCCTCACCTTAGCTTTAACTGGAGGTGATAACTCTTAGTTCAGAGGTGATTGTATAGATCCAATTGGTATTGTATTTAAGGAAGATGCTTTGGGCACACAGATATCTATCTGGCTAGGAAGTTGCGCTCACCACCACAAGCCTTCTGTGTATCCAATGGAAACACTGATCCTGCAGCCAAGAAATTCATGGCAGCTATTAGGAGTAGTCCACACTTGCTTGACAAGCAAAGAGGTGTTGGTCTCGAGCAATCTGGGTTTTGGGACCAACCCAGAAAGATAGTGAGGCAGGTACAACAGGTACCCAAAGGTATTCAGGTCCTAACCTCCTGTGATCATGTTATCTTACATGGCAAAGGGGACTCTGAAGATATGATTAAACTAAGCATCTTAAAATAGGGAGATTATCTGGGATTATTTGGATGCACCCACTGTCATTACAAGATCGTCATAAGAGAGAGAGTCAGAGTCTGAGAAAATGAGACAATAGAAGCTGAAGTCAGACAGAGAGATGAAGATTTGAAGATGCTGTCTTTGAAGATGGAGAAAGGGGCTGTGAGCCAAGGAATGCAGGTCACTTTTAGAAGCTGAAAAGGAAACAGATTTTACCTTACAATCTCCAGAAGGAACATGGTCCTGCTGACCCATTTTAGACCTCTGACTTCCAGAACAATAAGAGGGTAAATTTGTGTTTTTCTAAGCCACCAGGTCCATGGTAATTTGTTACAGCAGCCATAGGAAACTAATACATTCTGTATCTCCCACAGAGACGAACAAACTTCAAACAAAGCCCCAACCAACACAGGGAGAGAGTAGGACAAATCCTCTTCTACATTGTGCCATTGTGAAAAATCATTGTACAGCTGGGCTTTAACACAGATTCTGTTTTGTTCAAATCTTGTTGTTAAATATTCAGAAGGAAAAGAGACATGGCCCCATACAGAAAAGAATGTCAGCATTTTGCATTTGCAGAAAGCCAGACTGTAAAACAGAATGATATGAAATCTCTTTGTAAAATCTGAAGTGATAGACACACATACTGAATTATTGTTATCAATATGAATTTTAAAAATGCAGAAGCAAGTTCCCAAAGTGGCACTCTGCAGGCTGTTCTACCACCCACCGATCTTTGGGAGCGGAAAGAGCAAGGGAAAGCTGGCAGCCAGGGCAGGGAGGAGACCCAGCCTTTCCGAGAACTGGCAATAGTTGGGATTGTCTTGAAACCGGTCACATCGGACGATGAAGCGTGAATCACTGAACAAATGTGCAAGAGAGAAAAACTGCAAAATAAGCCTAGAGACAGAATGCTAATAGTCAGGCAAATAAGGGGAGACAAGAATTTGAATATTCATGAGCCTCTAATCAGGAGCTTTGGATGAATACGGAAATGGTCCCATTGGGTGATAATGTGCTCTGCAGGAAGGAGAATCCTGCCTGAGGAAGTGCAAAGCAGAGTGTGGACCAGACCTGTCCCACCGCCTGGGACTCCCAGGACATTGACCCAAGTCTCCACATCCTGGTCCCACCATCAGTTGTCTTTCTTCACCTGTCACTCACTCTGCGCTGTACTTGGTCTTTTCTTGCTGTAGAAGATTTCTACTTTTAGAGCTGGAAAGGGGTAGCTGGGGAGAATGCTAATATGTTGGAACATCTTCCAAGTTCCAGGCCTGAGCTACATATGCTCTATCCATATCTCACATCCCTCTCACAACCACTCTTTCATGGGGATATAAATGTCCCATTTTATAGGTGAGGAAACTGAGGCTCAGGGAAATATCCTATTGCTGATGTCAACAGTAGAGCTTAGCTTTGAATAGCTTATCTGTATCATAGCAGAGCCTCATTTGTTGCTTTCCATCACCCAGGGTCCTAGACTTGTGTCCCCCTGAAATGTATGTAAGTACCTGGCTGTATTTAGACTACAACAGAGGAGTGGTGGAAGACTGGGGAACAGGACTCAGCTACACAAAGAAGGCTTGGAGAAGAAATGAGATGAAGAAAGCCAGCTGCCTGGACACAGGGCAATCCCACACGAAGTTTCTTGAGAATCAACTGGTGTGCCCAGACGGGTGAGGACAGGGGCCTCAGGCAATGTGATGAGGGTCAGAGGTCAGTATGGGCCGGGTGCGGTGGTGCTCCTCACACATGCATAAAGGCACATTGTACATATGTGTGGACTGAGCCCCTGACACCAAGATCAGCAGTGAACAAAACCAACATGAGAATTGAGCAAGTGCTGTGAAGCAAATGAACAAGGGCTCCAAGAATGGTGAGGGAGGAAGAAGAGCCCAACTAAATGGTCAGAAAAAGCTTTTAAGAGGTGGTGACATCTGAGCTGACAACTAAAAGACGAGCCAGCCTTATAAGAATGGATGGAAAAAAGTGCTTCTAGCAAAAATACAGGGTGAAACAGGTGACATTGACAGTGGTCAACGCTCAGGCTCCCTATGGGCAGTGGTGGGCATTGAGGCCACAGCAAGACATGAGCCAACACCTAAGGGAATGAGCAGGAGCTCAGCAAGATCCCAGCTAACAGGCTGGGGGGTTGAGGTAAGAATATGCTCCTGATGGGGGAGGAAGAGCTGGACCACTTCTTCGCTGAAGAGATGATCTGAAACCCAGGGGTACTGCTATCAAGTACCTATCACGCAGGGGCGCCTGGGTGGCTCAGTCGGTTGAGCATCCAACTTTGCTCAGGTCATGATGTTATGGTTCATGAGTTGAAGCCCCGAGTTGGGCTCTGTGCTGACAGCCCGGAGCCTGAAGCCTGCTTCAGATTCTGTGTCTCCCTCTCTCTCTGCCCCTCCCCCACTCATGCTTTATCTCTCTCTCAAAAACAAACAAACATTTTTTTTTTCTTTTAAAAATATGGAACGCTTCACGAATTTGTGTGTCATCCTTGCGCAGGGGCCATGCTAATCTTCTCTGTATCGTTCCAATTTTTAGTATATGTGCTGCCGAAGCGAGCACAACAAACATTTTTTAAAAAGTATCTACCATTCAACTGCCTTGCACGCTCTATACACATTATTGCATTTATTTCTCATAATCTTTCTCTGAGGCAGATGTTATTATTTTGGGCTCATTCTCTATTATTATTTTTATTACTACAAATTAAGTGGTTTAACACAAAACATATTGCTTACTTCACAGTTTCTGTGGGTCAGGAGCTGGACATGTTTTAACTGGGTCCTCCGCTCAGGGTCCCACAAAACTGAAAATAAGATGTCAGCTAGGTTGTGTTCTCATCTGATGGCTTGACTGAGGAAAGATTGCTTCCAAGCTCCCTCAGGTTATGAGCAGAATTCATTTCCCTGTGGATGTACAACTGATGTCTTGCTGACTATTGGCTGTGGATCACTCCTGGCAACTAGAGGTAGCTGTCAGGTCCTTGCCATGCAACCCCCTCCATTGACCCTCTCACATTTCAGCCACTCTGGCTTCAGGAAAGGTCCAGTCACATTTAAGAACTTACCCAATTAATTCAGGCCCACCTAGATAATCTCCTTCTGGATTAACTCAAAGTCATAAACCATCATCATGTTTGGTGATTCTGCCCTCACTCAAGGAGAAGTGATTATACTAGGCATGCACAATGGGATTGTGTGGAAAGACAGTAGTGAGGGCAGTCATCATGGGGCATCATAGAATATATACTGATAATATTAACAGCCATCATTCTTCCAGCACCTTCTACATGCCAGGCACTGTTCAAGTGACTTGATACACAACTGATCACCCTTGCTATGGTTATGCTATAAAAAGTGTCTATTTTAAAGATGATGAGACAAAAGTCAGAGAGGTTAAGAATAACTTGGCAAAGGCACATGATGTTGGTGAGGGGAAATCAGGTATGAACCCAAATCTGTGCCACTTCATAGGCTTGCCTGCTCCTAGTGGCCCCTGTGGCATAGGAGGGTGGCCTCTTTGCCACCAAGATCTTGTCGTCTCCAAATAGCTAAGGCCCAGAAGTCCCCAGAGGAATCCCCTCTCACTTCCTGTGGGCCTTGAAGGGAGAGCCCAGAACTACCCTGGAAGAGCCGCTTGGAGTACCAGGAAGTATCTGTTGTACTTGGCCTTGCAGACATCACAGATCCTGGCCACGGTGGCACACCCAGTGGATCCCCAGTCAGAGAGAAGCAGGCACTGGGGTCCAGGCCATCTCTACCAGGACCAGAGCGTGCCACATGTCCAGAGTGCATACAGCAGCATTGGGAAGCCTCCTCCAGCCTATGAGGGGCACTAGTGACATGGGCACCTACCCACAGCTCCGTGGAGCCGACGCTGCACTTTCCAGACTGACTGTCGCGTGGCCCGGCCCCCTCGCCTCCCCCCTGCAGCAGAGCCTGAGCAGATGGTTCAGAGTCACTCCAGTGGAAATTAATGGAGTCAGACTGTCCACACACTTCTTTTCAACCGTAGAGAAATATTTTCCATGAGTCAAACACCAGATGTATTTTGTTTATGGGGTAATTTAGCACTTGCGAGGGGTAAGACACTAAAACTAGAGAAGAGCTGTTCGTGCTTGTGTTTCAGGCAGTGCTCAAGCACACTCCAGCCACCTGCAGTAAAACGTGGGGACATCCTGTCCGAAATGGAGCCTGGACCTTGGAACTCAACCCTTCGGTACTTCCCAGAGAGAAGACATATCACTTCTGCAAGCCACCCCATGTCTGTCTCCTGGGGTTCAGTTTGTGACCACACTGGCTGAATTGGCCAGAGCCCTAGAGGTGGGGAAGGGTGACGAAAAAAGAGCAG
This sequence comes from Neofelis nebulosa, assembly GCF_028018385.1. NCBI lineage: Eukaryota > Metazoa > Chordata > Mammalia > Carnivora > Felidae > Neofelis > Neofelis nebulosa. The sequence continues at coordinate 56,267,812 of NC_080798.1, read as the reverse complement.
CACCACTAAGGGACTGAAAAGGTTCTTGGGGGGGGGGGGGGCAGGTCAAGAAGAGCCAGAAATAAACTAAATTGTAAATAGGCCTTCCCTGGGACCACCATTATTTTAACAGTCACAAAATGCTCTTAATCAGCATTTATCAAAGTATAGCCCGAGGAAAGCAATATCAGCATCAAAGGGGAATCTGTTAGAAATGCAGATTCTTGGGCCTTTCCCCAGACCAACTGAATAAAACCTCTAGGAGTGGGGCCCAGCCGGCAATGTGTGATTTAACACACCCTCCAGGGTAGTCTGATGCTCCCTGGAGTTAGAGAACCACTGCTCCAAATACCAGAGGTCTGTTTTCACTTTACATCTAGCTGGGAAGTTTTACATAAATTAATGAATCTCTCTGTGACTCCGTTTTCTCATCTGTAAAAAGGAATCACGGCGGTAGTCATTGTGCGCTACCTAACGGATGGTAGAAATTAAAGGAAAGAATTCATTGAAAGTGCTCAGAACTAGAACCTGTAGAGTATACCTCATCAGCAAACAGCTGTGGCCATCAGTATGATTATCCGTATTGGCCTTCGAAACCCACTGTGGATAACAGCTGCTAACATTAACAGCCATCATACTTTGTACACTTTTAACATGACAGGTACTGTACACATGACTTGATGTAAATGTAAAATTGTCACAATGAGTGTAAAAAGTCATTTTTGCGGTATTCATTACCTTCATTCATTCATTCGTTCATTAATCCAACAAACATGAACTAAGCCCCCTAATGTTCCAGGCACTGCTGTAGGACAGGTCCACAGGCAACAAAGCAGACAAATGAATCAGAGACGTCGTTCAAATCATATGTGCTCACAACACATTTAACCCAAGTCCCCATTTAAGGTCTCCTCAAGTCTGGTTTCTCCTGGGACCCCTGGGCTCGACTTGGCCCCTGCCCAGGCGGCCACTCTCTGCTTAGCCCCTGCCTCTGCTTCCTGCCTCCTCCAAACCCCCACTTACACCACACAGCCTCTGCAGCCTTCACCCTCAGAATACCAGGACTGCCTCCCTCGGCCCTGAGTTCCCTTCCTGAGAAGTTCTGTGTGATCCCCGGGAGTAGCCGGACCATTCTTTTACTATATAAACAACAGTTTTAGCCTTGTCCATGCCATAAGAGTGGCCAGTGCATGGCAGATTCAATTACGTACTGTGTGTGTATTCAGGGTAAGGAGATGTTACATTGAAAATTAAGACCACAAGTTCGAGCCCCGCGTCAGGCTCTGGGCCGATGGCTCGGAGCCTGGAGCCTGTTTCCGATTCTGTGTCTCCCTCTCTCTCTGCCCCTCCCCCGTTCATGCTCTGTCTCTCTCTGTCCCAAAAATAAATAAAAAATGTTGAAAAAAAATTAAAAAAGAAAATTAAGACCACAAATTATGCATGCAAGTGGGAAAACTTCAAAACTCCCAGCCTCATTTGCTCTCGGGGTGACGTGGTCCCAAGGCCTGGTATCTGGAATGCCCAAGTGCCTGCATAGACTTGTATTTATCCGTTTCTTCGGGTACATTGCCTATTAACACGTGTAACCAAAGGGTTTGGGGTATATCAGACCCAGGCCATTGGAACCTGCAAGTTGAGGTGCTAATCTTGTCTCCAGACACTCACTCATGTACAGTGTAGAATGAGGTTTTGAAAACCACAACCCACAGGCCAATTACAGCCCAAAGACTTTGTTGTTTTAAATAAAATTGTATTGGGATGCAGCCATGCCCATTTATTTACATGTTGTCTCTGGCTGTTTTTGCACTTCAGTAGCAAAGTTGAGAAGTTCTGGGAGAGACCATCCGGCCCACAACGCCTAAAATAATTACTATCTGTCCCCTTTAAAAGCAAGTTTGCCAACTCCTGCTCTAAAAGCAAGGTATATACAGCCTGCCTTGAAAGAAATCCACTTCCTCCTTTCTAACTAAACTGGTAAATTAAGTTATAAGAAAGCCATCACTCATCCCACATCCTACCTCCTTTAGTCTATTTGGGCTAGGACTCAGCAAAAGTGTTTCAACAAATTATACAGAGACAATTATAGCCAATTAATGTACCGGTTTAATTATCAGTTAATAGCTAAGGCACTTAATAAAAGCATAACACAACCTCACTCAATATTAAAGAAATGCACATGAAAACAACAACGAGATTCCATTTGTCACCTGTTTGATTAATGGATATCACCAAGTTTGTTCAGACACAGAGGTGACCGTGGGGCGGTAACAGCGAGCGTCTTCCCACTCTGCAGGTTCAACATCTGTGGCAGGCACTTTGCAAATCTGAGACAGCTATAAATATACCTACCTTTCAACGAGGATTCCTCTTCCAGGATTTCATCCTACACATGTGTTCTCAAATGCGTTCAATGCCATTTGTCTAAATATGTTCAATGCAAAATAGCAAAAACTGAGGTGATCCGACAATAAAGAGTAAATAAATCGGAATGTCCATATTGCGGAACATGAAAGAACCATGAAAAAAGAATAAACTAGACCTAATTCACCTAATGAGATGAAGAAAGAATGAGCTACACGTAATGGAGTTGAGGTAGAATAGTCTCACAGGCTGTGTGTGTGTGTGTGTGTGTGTGTGTGTGTGTGTGTGTGTTATAGTAAGCACCCACTGTTATTAATGAAGGATATGTAGACACACACAAACACACAAATATGTGCAAATGAGTAGAGAAATTTGAAAAATTTAAAACGAGAAAACGGCCACAATCATGGTTGCCCCAGAAGAGGAACCCAAGAGTCTGAACTAGAAGAGACACTCTGTTTTGACTTTGTACCCTCTTTTTCTGCTTGTTTTTTTAACACATGCATACGTTGTTAGTCTAATTTTAAAACATGTTTTTATGAAACAGAAACGTCACTCTATGTCTGACAGTGGTGCTTTCCAGGACACCAGGGTCCTGGTGGGGAGAGGGGCATTGCTGTTAGTGTGAAAGACATTCCCCAAAACTCAAGAAGGTAATGACAGTGCCCCAGAGCACTACAGCAAGCTGCCACAGACTCCCTAACTTGCAAACTCTCAGGCAACTCTGTACAACAAACCAGTGTTATTAAAAGAGAAGAAAAATCAATAATCCATCATGGAGAGGGCTTTGGAGTCAGATGAGAAGGCTCTAGATTCTGGCATCCCCCCAGGAGCTGTGAGACCCCCTCCCCAGAAGTGTAGTAAATATCAAAGCCCTCTGAGCCTCTGTTTCCTCACCAGTGACAGTGGGGATCATGATGCCCCCCCACTCACGGTGGGGGGGACAACAGTGTCCCCACTCATGGTGGGGGGAATCACAATGCCCCCCCTTCACGGTGCAGGGATCACAATGCCGCCCCTCATGGTGGAAGGGACAACAATGCCCCCGCTCACGATGCGGGGGATCATGACGCCACCCCTCACGGTGGGGGGGGGGGGGGGGACAACAATGCCCACTCTCACGGTGGGGGGACAACAATGCCCCTGCTCGCAGTAGAGGGATCACGATGCCCCCACTGACAAGGGGCTTGGGCAGGGCCAGCACTTACACAGCACACACCCTGGGCCTGACTGTGCTAAGCATGTCACAGGCCCTACTGCACTTAGTTAACGGCCAAACCACTGTCCTCATTCTTCAGATGAAGAAACTGAGGTTTAGGGAGCCAAAGTCACATAGTTATTAAGTAGCAGTCAGGGTACAAACCCAGGTCTGTCTGCCTGGGCCTGCAACAGTTATTAGATTTTGCCTTTCGATGAAATGAGGTAAGCCGAGATCATTCACCCCAAGTTCCCTCTTAGATAGCAGCTACTCAAAACACGCCATTCATGCCAAATCCCGCAGACCCTCAGGTGCCAGGTTAAGTGTCCAACTGGCAGTACCCAGCCCAGCTTCCACGCAGCCCCCTGCACTGCCCCCTGCTGGGCTGGTGACAGCGGCCCAGGCCCTCCCCAGCCCAGCTGAGCATCCTCTGCTGGGGAACCCCAGGCACCCTCAGTGGGGACCTGGAGGGCCTTCCTGACCTAATGGTTGTTCGTAGCTTTTCTTCCAGCGAGCAGAGGCCTCAGCTTCCGCAACCATGCGCAGCGTAGGAAGTGCTTCCCCTGGGATCCACCAGAACCAGACATAGCTCTGCACCCTGTCTCCCTCTGTAGCTCTATCTCTGTCCACCTCTGTCCCTTTGTGTCTCTCTGTGTGTCTCTCTCTGCCCATTTCTCTCTCTCTCTCTCTCTCATGTGTGTGTGTGTGTGTGTGTGTGTGTGTGTGTGTGTGCATCTCTGTCTTCATCTCACTCACACACACACCAGAATCAGAAAAGAGAGCTCAGTCACCTCAGTGATCCGTACTATCCTCTCCCCTCAGTCTGAGAAGTTCAAGGCTGCTCTAGCCTACACGAGAGGTGCCAGATTCTGCTCACAGATAAGGGTCTCGGAGTCCTCTCTCATGCCAGGGTCCCCTTTGTCTTCTCCGCTCAGACATCCAAGTGCTCACATTGCCCTGAGTCACAGCTGCTTTTCTGCAAAGCAGGGAGAATAACACCTATGTTATAGTGAAGCTGGGAGGAGAAAGAGGGCATGACCCAAGACAGAAACGAGCAAGGGGCAGCTCCCGGCATTGACTAAACTGCACAAATCCTGAGGGTAGGGATACAACATCTGCCTCGTCCCTGATGCATCAATTGTGCCTAAGGGAGATCACAGTGGAAAACACATGTTCAATAGAAATGTACTGGGGCACCTGGGTGGCTCGGTCGGTTAAGCGTCCTACTTCAGCTCAGGTCATGATCTCACGGTCTGTGAGTTTGAGCCCCGCGTCGGGCTCTGTGCTGACAGCTCAGAGCCTGGAGCCTGCTTCAGATTCTGTGTCTCCCTCTCTCTCTGACCCTCCCCCATTCATGCTCTGTCTCTCTCTGTCTCAAAAATAAATAAACATTAAAAAAAAAAAAAAAGGAAAGAAATGTACTGAGCCCAGGAAAAAAAGGAGCTCAAATACATACTAACCACTTGCCATTAGTGAGGCACTGTGCCAAGTACAAAAAAAAAAAAAAAAAAAAAAAGATGGTCTTCCTGGGCACCACTGAGCCCAGGTACACACATCCAATGCAAAGAAAGCAGAGAAAGAAATAAAAAGAGCAGGGAAGCCCATCCTGTCTGCCAGGGACCCCGCATAACATTTTACATGCTTTTTCTCATCTAATAATTACAAAAGGCCTGCCAGACACATCTTCTCGCCCCAATTTTACCTACAGAGAAGGAAACTGAGTTGAAGAGACATTAGGGGACGGGCCCCCAGTGGTACAATGAGCAGGTAGGGGCAGGGCTTGGCTTCCAACAGGATGCCAGTCATCAAAGCTTACATTTCCCTCCTTCTGTTGTCCTCTGGAAGGGCAGTGGGGCCTCTGGTTGGCTGTGGTCTCTCCCAGTTCTGCACTCTTCCCATGTGTCTCAGTCTCCCCTGGCACAGGAGTCCTTTCTATCTTTCACACAAAAGCTCCAATGACCTGTGAGAGACCTCTCCCCACCTCGAACCTCCCAAGCAGTGCTCCCTATTGGACCCTTAGCAGACAGGGCCCACTCTCCAAGCTCTCAGACCCTTGGGCTTGGTGCCACCCCAAGGGAGGCCCTATTTTCAGCAATGTGCTGCAGGGACGCTTGTCTTCTCTGTAAGTGAAATCCAGAAGGAGAAAACCGGGGCCTCGGTTAGGGGTTAGTGATGCTGGGTTACCCATGCATGGAGCCCAAGTTAGGGGTCACACAAAAGAAACTGTCGAATGCACCAAAGACTTGGAAACACCAAGAGAGAAACAGGACAAAGGAAAGATGTCAGAGTCCTCTGCTGTGGGAAGATGTACCACCTGTTTTACCCTGCAGGAAGCTGGAGGGGCCCAGCCATCAGTTTCCCCCTTTCCTGCCTCCACACCTCCACAGGGCCCTTCCAGGATCTCCCTGAGAGCTCAACCCAAATCCCTTACATGTGCCCATAGATGTCACCACTCCTTCCTGCTCCTCCCGCTCAGCCTCAACAGAGACTCATAACTGATGCTGCCAGGTATACGAGGAAAGCCTGTCATTTCTTCTGCCCTTTGTGCTCCCCTCTCACACCTCCTGGAAGGAAACTCTTCCATTTTCCCATTGAGCACGGGACAGGTCACGCGAGGCTGGCCTTCTGACCACAGCTGCCAGGACCAGGGTGGATGCCTCACAAAAATACTGGCATACATCATGACCAGCACAGTTGGCCCTGAGTGAACTCCTCCCTAGAAGGCATTTGCAGTTAGGCTGCTCTGGCTGAAAGTAACATGAGCTGAGCTCAAAAATTTTTAAAAATTTTTCTTAGTAACATTATTTGAACAAAATAAAAACCTGTCCCAGCAGTTCTCTCTACCAGGCACTTGGCAGAGGTCCCACAAGGTTCTCAGAAACTTGGGCCAGGCCCCAGCTCATCCCAAGGAATCTTTGGGCTCAGCTGCCTGTCTTAGGGAATGCTTGCCTTGCCATCATGTGAATTCAGGACAAAAACCATTGGGATTTAGAACAGCCTGGGTTCCAATCTGCTGGGCTTACGAAAAAGAAAAAGCTGGGGAGAAGACAAAGGAATGCTTTGGCTCATGCAACAGAAAAGTCTGGAGGCAACCGCTTCAGGTAAGACTGGTTCCATGGGCTCAAACAATTTCATCAGGACTTGGTTTCTCTCTGCCTTTTACATATGCTTTCCTCTGTGTCAACTTCATCCTTAAGCAGCAAAATAGATGTCAGAAGCCTGGAAACACAGACTTACAACTTAGCCACCCTTTTCCTAACAGTTCCAGGAAAAGCTAGAGTTAAACCTCACTGGATCAGTGTGGGTCCCAAGCCCAACCCTATTGGTTATTGTGGATGGAATATGCTGATTAGCTGGGCCTGGAGCCAAAGGAAAATGGGGTACAGTGTGTGTGTGTGTGGGGGGGGGTAATTTAGGGCATGATTTAGGTGATTTAGGGGTGATTAGGGTGAAAAGGTGACAGGAATGCTGACTGGGTAAGAATGAGAGATGATCACGGGGTGATGTAGGGTATAGGTCTCAGGCTGCTGTTGATCCATCCATTCACTTAGCAGATAGTTATTTAGCAACTGCTGCCATGTCAGGCACCACGGGGGGCCCTGAGGCTGAGTAACCAAACAGATCTAGCACTAACTCTTAGGAAGAGCAGGTCCAGTGGGGAAGATGAATAACACACCAGCAAACACACAGATACACGAGGTAGGTGTGGAGAGTGGAACTTCTGGGAAGGACAAAAATGGATGAGAACAAGGAACAATGGTGTCGGGGGAGGGCAAGATGAGTGGCCATTTGGGCACCCATGTGCACCAAGAAAGCAGAAAGATCCAGCTCAAGGTGAAAATCTGAACAGTCAGATGGTTGGGGCACATGTGCAAAGCCAAGAGACCACATTTCCCCCCAGAGAGAAGGGGAGAAAAGGAGGAAGGAGAGAGACAGGCAGGGATGGACAGGACTTACACCCAGTTTTCTCCTTTTAGTCTCATACTCCTACCTTCTTATCATGAATCCCCTTTACTCACATTTGGCCAAAGGGTCTGTTTGTCTTGAATAAATCACCCTATACCATGGAATTAACCAAAAATTCAAGACGCCTAACCTCATTTCTTGCCCACAAGACACCATTTTGTAGGCTCATTCATTCTTAAGTGACATAAGATACCCAAAACTTCACTGGGCTGTGACTGAAAAGTACCCATGCTTAAAAAAATAATACTATATGTGTATACTTAAGTATATATATAGTATACTCACATGTACTTAAGGATACACAGAAAGTGAGGCAGCCAGTTCAGTTGCACATTTCAAAACCAAAGCACCATTTCTTGAGCTCTCCACAGTGGGTCTGCAGGCTTGTGGGGGTATAAGAATGATTCAGTGCTGGGGTGCCTGGGTGGCTCAGTCAGTTAAGCGGCCGACTTCGGCTCAGGTCATGATCTCACAGTTCGTGGGTTTGAGCTCTACATAGGGCTCTGTGCTCACAGCTCAGAGCCCGAAGCCTGCTTCAGATTCTGTGTCTCCCTCTCTCTCTGCCCCTCCCTCACTCCTGCTCTGTCTCTCTGTGTCTCAAAATTAAATAAACATTAAAAAAAAAAAAAAAAAAAAAAAGAATGATTCAGTGCTGGGGCACCTGGGTGGCTAATTCCTCAAAGATGCCCAAAGCAAAGTACACACACACACACACATGCACATTCACATAAGAGAGTACACACACACAGCACACACAGACACATAAATTATATCCATTCACATACATACACACACAATGAATACATGCAAAGTGCAAACATACATACAAAGCACATGTATACAAGGTACACATACACAAACTACACACACACACACAAATTGCACACGTGCACACAAAGCACACACAGTAAACACACACACAGATTATGAAAAGTGTTCAGATTAATTTTTGACTACTATTCACCAAGGCCCTTCTCACAGCCAGGCACTGTGGTTGAAGGTGTTTTCACACCCATGCTAACAGCAATGATGGAAGAAGTGCTTATCGATCTTCCCTGTGTCCCTGGAAGGCCCGGTTTCATCAGCATTCCCCATTTTGGAAGGAAAGGGCTTGCCCTGGGCCACACCTCTAGGACATGGTGGAGCCAGATGTGATATGTTTGTTGGACGGCTCTCCTCTTTGGTCAACTCCACACTGCTCTCTAAATGTACATGTGTAAGGGTTCAGGTCACATCCACTGTGTTTACACAAATGAGCTCCCTGTGATGCAGATCTCAGCACGTTACACATCTCAGGGTATAAAACGGTACTCTCTATACTATAGCCTACTAACGCCATTCCAGATTTATTACATTTATTTAAAAACAACAAACATTCTCAATTATTTCCACACTGCTCGGGACCATAATTTACTCAGAGGTATGAGCTATCAAGTTTCTCAGGGATTGCTTCAAAATGTCAGATCTAAAAGATGACTCCTATGTTAGCAAATATGAAATACCCATTTGTATTTTTCATTTTTACTTTGATTTAATTTTCAGACAATTCAACTTTCTCCCCATGCCTGAGTGCCTAAATTCATTTCACCTGTCAAAAGAAACAAATTTTCATAATTACAAAATAAAACATGGTGGCCTTCTTTGGTGACCATATATTTCACATCTTTTTTTTCTGCATGAAAATGCCTTTCTAGTCTAGTTGGCTTACTTCTGACATATTTTCGTTCAGTCTCTGCTTAGAACAGACAAGGGTACAGGCTAAACATTCACTAATGTTTTGTTATGTTAATGAACATCTGTAAACAGAGATGAAATTTCCCAGCCGAGCCTGCCTTCGATGCTCACATCTTCTTTTCTGTAATCTGTGTTGAAAACAGTCAGTGTTCTGAGATTACAAGCTATAGCATGACACATACCCCATTCTATAGTGGTTCCTTCTGCCTTGACCAAAAAGCCCTCAAGTCCTACCATCTGGTTCAGTCAGGATGTTCATTTCAGAGAGGTCAGAAGCATCTAGGGCTTTCTTACCATAGCTGCCAGGGGCAGCTTACTATGCACAGGACATAGTAAGGGGATTTTCTTTAAAATATTTTATTTTCATTTACAAAAGTAATACATGTTCTTTGTCTAAAAATTTGGGGGCACAGAAACAGTAACAGTCAGAAATAGATGACCTACAACTCCACCGTCCAAAGCAAAACACAGCCAACACGCCGACGGAACTTCAGACTGTTCTTTTAAAACAAAATTCACACATACACACACACACACACAAATAAATAAATAAAAATAAAATTCACTTTTGACTTGGTTGGGCTTTTGAATCCTTGAAAATGGTTGATCATTAGAAACCTACTCTATTAGTTGCCAAGGGGTTAAAGACGAAAAGGGAAGAAAACATTTACTTCTTTGAAACTGTCCATCTGAAGTGCAAAGTTCTGTCCCACAGAGTGTTGAAATGCCCAGTATGGGCACCAGCCCTACTCCCCCACCCTTCACTCCTGCACCTGGACACACAGATCATTCCCAAAAGGTGATATAATTTAAAATTCAGTGGCCGGCACAGGGCACCTGGGTAGCTCAGTTGGTTAGGCATCCGACATTGACTCAGGTCATGATCTCACGGTTTATGCGTTTGAGACCCGCATCGGGCTCTGCGCTGACAGCTCAGAACATGGAGTCTGCTTCAGATTCTGTGTCTCCCTGTGTCTCTGCTCCCCCCACCTATTCACGCTCTGTCACGTTCTCTCTCTCAAAAATAAATAAACATTAAAAAAAAATTCAGTGGCCAGTAAATTCTGAAAAGGATAAGAGTAATGAGAATCTGTGGAATGAAGAGAATATACAAGGCAAGATGCAGTATCAGAGTGGGGTCATTTTCAGGAGCAGATGTTAAAGGTACAGAGCAATGAAAACCTGATGCACATATGTATATACCCCATTTATACAGAAATCATGACTGTCATAGATCAAGGTTTCTGGGAAGCTGGCTTTGAAAAGGATATGTGCATACAGTAGGCTTCTTAGGCAGTGCTCACAGAATTGCCACCCATGCAAGGGACAGGATGGAAGCAGGATTGGATTGGATGCGGGGAGCAAGTGAGATGAAATGCTCAACAAAGGCCTTGGCTGATCCCATGGGGAGCTGTGAAGCCAGGATGGTTCTTGACAGGTGTCCCGCGATGGTATGAGAGACCAGTACACTTGCTTCATCAGCCAGTCATTGGATGTGGGCCACTGTGGGCCAAGTGAGGCTCTTCGGAGGACAGAATTCCTACAGCTGTCAAGGGCTGTGTGTCAGCAGAGCTCCAGCAATCCTCCAGGGAATCTGGGTGGCTGGTTACAGCATCCCCTACGAGGATGCGGGGATGCTACACAGTGTAGCAATGCCTCCTTCACCCAAAGAAAAGGCATACAGGTAACCAGATCCCTGCTATTGGGATCCACTCAGAAATCAGAGGCAGAAGTCCATTTACTTCTAGAGAAACTCACAAAAGAAAAAGTCAGGGGCCATTCTGAACACTGCCTAATAACGCTAATCACCAGGGCGGTATGGACAATGGGGGTAGCCTCACCTTGAGGGACCACAAGATTAATTTATCAGGAATTCCGATTTTAGTTGCCAGCAGAGCTCCACACCCAGATCAGTGGCTGGTAAAACTCAGTATTTCTAAAACACAATGACTGAGAGAACAGACACCTGGTCCCCTTCATTCCAGCAGAGGTGCCAGTGCCCTGAGCAGGGTCCACAGCCCCACACAGACCTCACTGCTGCACTATCTACCAGAGGTTGAGAGGCGCCAGGTCAAGGAAGCACTCTCCAGAGCAGGCCCCACATGGTCCCATGGGACGTCATACAGAACTCCTCTGTCAGACTCTGCACCCAAGTGCCTTTTCACTCGACAAGGCCTGCACTACCGTTCACATTTCACAAATGAGGTAACAGAGGCCCAACATCTTGTCCAACACCCCCTAGACAACATAGCAGCACCAGAATTTGCACCCCATTGGGGGAGGGGGCAACTTTGGGTTCATTCCATTATGCACGGTTGCCCTTAGGTATCTGTTGGCATGACCATGAATTAGGTTGTTTACACCTCCGTTGACAACAGTGATGTTTTTCTGTGGTCCGAGCTGCAGCCTTATTTCATTACCGTCATTACTGTCTATTGCAGAGGGGCGTGACGCTCTCTGCTCCTGGTGAATTGTAAGTCTGTGGCTCCCTAGCAGGGAGGATCGTCAATCTCTACAGGATGACAGTGCACAGCAAGACACAGCATCTCACTTCAGCTTCAGGAAGACAAAGCTGAGCATCTTCTCTTTGAGAAAATGATTTTGCTCATCATTTGTCTAGTGTCCTAACTATAGGGAGAGAAAAGTTGCTTTAAAGCTGGTCTCTTTTGTCTTTTTCAAGCTGAATGTGTCCCATCAAACCTAAAGAATTAGCCTTTCAACGGAATACCGCAGCAAAGATAAAATACACGGTAATAAATTATAAATTCATAATGAAATCCCAAAAGAATTACATTTACCTAGATGTCACTCACCTTACATGGCCAGATAGAGACTATCACAGGGTGTGATATAATCCATACTTTAGTAAGATCAGAAAACACAATATAAGCACCAGCTCTTCGTCAGGTTACTTCACTAGCCTGAGCCTCAGATTTCATCTACAAAATATGAGGGTGTGTCTGGGCCATCTTTAAGATTCCTTCCAGTTCTAGCATTTCCTAGTCAGGATCCACAGAGCCCTATTTTGTTCTGCTTGCCATGGAAAAGCTGTGAAACTACCACTATCACCACAAGATCACTCCCTAAAACAACAACAAGCTTCCCTGCAGGGTTTAGTGCCCCATGATAGGACACAGAAAGTGCTTATGTCATAAGTTGTTTTTTTTTAATGTTCTTGTTTTACCATGGATGCAGTAATAGAAACATTAGCAGACAGAGATCCAAAGCAAGCTGTACTACCCCCCAAAGCTCATTGCAATGTTTAGGCCATAAATTGAAATTAGAATTACAAAAATGACACTCTGGAAATTATTTTTAAAACTAAAAACATCTTTAAAAAAAAATGAAATGGCATTCCAACTCAGTGGTTCTGCAGGCAACCCCCCCAAGTGAGAATGTCTCAATTACGGCGAAGTCGCCATTACCCTCTCGACTGAAATTGCATGTGAGAGCTGCGTGATTTACATTTGCAGTTTATAAAATAAATTAGGCAGAAAAGAATCTCATAATCTCAAATACATTTAGTTTACCAGATTCTGCCAAGGTAAGTGGACAAAGCATGTAATCCTTGAAGCAGCAAACAATGACACTAATGATTCATTAATATGTTCATCAGAAGAAATTTGATAAATGTATAGATATTCTCTTTCAGCCAATGCTAGGAAATGGATCAGCAAAACTGCCCAAGACACACTACTACCCAAACTCTGACTCCCATCATCAACTGAATGGCCTGTGACAGGAGGGGTAAGGGAGGACTGACACCTAAGTTGCTATTTTTCAATGCTATGCACACAGGCTTCATTAGGAAGTCAGCGCATTATGTTTAGGACCATACAGAACAGGTGGGTATGGACCACAGCTCCACCTTGGCACAGCAGCTGTCATCTCCTGCCTCCATCACTATAGTGGCTTCCCAATTGGTGTCCCTGCTGCCACCATCGACCTTCTTTCATCTGTATCTTCCACAGAACAGCCAGAGGGATGCCTTAAAACTCTAAGTCAGTTCCTGCAACTTCTCAGTTCTACGCCACTTGAGCAGAGGGGCGACGCCCTCAAAGTCCTACAGGATAGGGCCCCATCTTATCTTTCTGAGCTCATTTCCTATATCCTCCTCCCTCACTCATTCTGTTCCAGCTACACAGGCCTCTTTGTTACTTCTCAAACTTTCCGGGCAAGCTCCTAGCTCAAGGCTTTTGTGGGTGTGGTTCTTTTTGCTCTTCCTTCATCCATATGCGTGGGGACCTCCCTCTCCTCTTTGAAGGCTTGGCTCACAGGTTACCTGCCCTAACCATTGCCTTACTACCATTACCTGCCCCTTATCCCCACCCCTGTGCACTGTCATACCCCATACCCTGGCTGACCTTCTATTCTGTCCAGTAAAATTGAAAGAATCCAACATACTATTTAATTTACTTATTTTTATGTCTTTTGTTTAATATCTATAAGCTCCAGGAGGACAGAAATCTTTGTTTTGTGATACCAAATCCCCAGGGCCTAAAAGAGTATCTGGGAAGAGTAGACACAAAATAAATATGTGAAGGAAGGAAGGAAGGAAGGAAGGAAGGAAGGAAGGAAGGAAGGAAGGAAGGAAGGAGGAGGGAAAGTAGGGAAAGGGGAAGGGAAGGGAAGGGAAGGGAAGGGAAGGGAAGGGAAGGGAAGGGAAGGGAAGGGAAGGGAAGGGAAGGGAAGGGAAAGGAAAGGAAAGGAAAGGAAAGGAAAGGAAAGGAAAGGAAAGGAAAGGAAAGGAAAGAAGAGATAGAGGAGAAAGTAAGAGAGGGAAGAAGGGAGGGAGGTAAGCAGGGAGGGAAGGAAGAAAGGAGGGAGGAAGAGAGAGAGGAGGGAAGAAGGGAAAGAGGAAGGGAGGAAGGAGGGAGGAGGGAATATGTAATAATGACAAGAATTGTTATATTAAGATGATAGATTTATCCTTTTCTCATTTCTAATATTTTTTGCTATTATTATTGTTGTTCTTAAGTTGTACTGGAAAATATTTTCAAAATATCTACATAGCAAATCACTTGCATTCTCAGGTAATACGTCTTAAAAGTGCTTTTTTGTTTTCAAAGTGGTGACTTAACTTGAGTATGTCATTGAGAATTGTAAAAAGAATCTTAAGCTATGCTAAATCCTTTTTTTAATGTTTATTTATTTTTGAGGGAGAGAGAGAGAGCCTGAGCAGGGTAGGGGCAGAGAGGGAGGGGGACAGAGGATCTGAGGCAGGCTCTACTGTGCTGATGGCAGTGAGCCCAGCCTGAGGTGAGGCTCACACTCACGAACTGTGAGATCATGACCTAAGCTGAAGTGGGCCAGTGACCAGACATGTTAGAAAGAATACCACCTGGATCTGCCATCCCTCCACGTTCTTCCACATCAGGTCAAACACTCTATCCGTCTTCCTAACCCCGTTTTGAGGCCCGCTGCTCATTAACTGTTTCTTATGCTTTTCTGAGTATTTCTGGACTTGACAGCCTAGTTCCCAGAGTCTAGCATCCTAGAGTTAATTGATGTAACTGAAATATATGAACCTGACCAAGGAGGAAGGAGAGAACAGAGAGAGAATGGGGGAATGGAGGAGACAAAGTGTGGTGGTGTTGCAGGATTTTTTTTTTTTTACGATACCCAGGATTTGTTGTCTTGCCGCTTTGAAGAATGAAGAGGTGGATACAAAATGAGCAGCAGGCAAAAGTTTATTAGAGTATAAGATCAGAAAGGAAGAAGAGTAGGAAACGACGCTTTACAGAGAATATTGGAAAGGGAAAGCCGGAGGACTACAGGTAAGGGTGCTTGTTTTATCAGCTTCCGGTTGGCCTTCCCCTCCCCTTCCCCCTTGTTCCTTCTCAGGTTCTATCCTTACTGGCTTGATTATCTCGAGGTGCTGGGTGTCCATTCATGATTGGCTAGTTTCCATTGTATGAGGGGTGGTCTTCTGTCAAATTCCTGAGGGGAAACCTGAGAGGGAGTAGGTGGAGTCCTTGAAGATGAACCTTATGCCTGAGGGTGTTTGCTGTGATCAGACACTCCCAGCATTGTTCCAAAATAGGTGTTTTTCCCCACCCAGGGACCTCAGACCCTAATCTTTCCCTCTCTGCCTATGGAATCCTATCTTCCCCTATCATAGTGGGAAAGAGGGCACACTCACCCCTGGGGAGCACTGGGTAGGGATCACCTGTCGGAAACATCAAGTTGGCCCCATGTGTTTGAAGAAGGTGCCATATGTAGAACTTTATGAGCAGTTCAAAGGATTGTCATTTAGACTCCAAGTGATATTTGTTTGATGCTCTGATTTTGGACTCCAAGCCTGGAGTTGGATTTGGCCACGTTATCTGTTTTGTTTCCCAAGGCCATCCTTGCCTTGAGTTTGCATTAAAGCTTTCACAAGAAACCCACCACATCACATCAGTGCCCCACACCCACTGTTACTGACACCCAGTCCACTCTACACACACACACACACACACACACACACACACACACACACACACACACCAGCTCACCTCACCACTGGTCTAAAATGGGTGAGATGCCCTGTGTATTATAGTGGTAAGGAAGAAAGAGGTTTGTGGGGAGGTACCAGCTGGGCAGCAAATAAGCAAACTTATGCAGTGAGCAATCCTTTTTTTTTTTTTTCTTAGTGTTTTATTTATTTTTGAGAGACAGAGACAGAGTGCAAGCAGGGAGGTGCAGAGGGAAAGGAAGACACAGAATCCAAAGCAGGTCCAAGGCTCTGAGCTGTCAGCACAAAGCCCGACGCAGGGCCCGAATTCACAAACCACAAGATCATGACCTGAGCCTATGTCAGACCCTTAACCAACTGAGCCACCCAGACACCCACTGAACAATCTTGAAGAAGCACCAACTCAGTGCCAAAGCTGTTGAATGAGTAGAACTAAAAAGTGACAGATAAATGAACAATCATGCCTATTCAACACAATGTCCTAAAAAAGATGAACTCTATAGCTTTCAAAGCAGTTCTAGTTCATTCAAATGAGTTCTAGAACCTCTAGCTCACTGCAGTGATTTTGAAGACGTAGCAGCATCTGCCAGTTTCCTTGGAAAAGCGGCCAAGTGTCTATAGTCTCCTGGACATTCTGAAAGAAGAGTCGCTCATATATTCCATTATCTACTTATTCACGTGTGTATTATATTCAGAAAAAAAGTAAATAATTTAAACTCTGACCCACTCAAATATATTTTGATAAGCTGATTTATTCATCAAATATCAATAGAGCAGAAATTATACGGCAAGAACTTGCCCCAGAACTCCTTTTCGGTGCACAAATCCTAGGCACTTTCTTCTACAGAGATCAACAGTCTAGGAATGAGCACATCAAAAGATGTGAGAGTAAATCCAAATTCCACGGCACATTTTTACACTTCTACATTATGTCCTTTTCCCTCCCTTCTTAGGGGGGACATTCGCTTTAGAACAGAAGTGTCAAGGAGATACTAAATACATAAATCCTGTTGTTTCAGTATTTATCTTTTTGCCCTCATGTGTTTTTGGCTTCTATTTATAAGAACCCAAATTAAAATTTCAAGGTCAAAGTGATATCTGACAGAGACATGGAAATTCTTAGCTAGTTGTATAGAGATGGTACTTACAAAATACCCAAAGGACATATTGTATATTTTTAACTTGCTCTTAAGACCTTTGAATTCAAATGTGAGGCCTTGCATACAAAGGATGAAGACAAATTATGCTATATGAAAGAAGAAAGGGTTTGGTTTTTTGTTTTGTTTTGTTTTTTTTCCTTTTGCAATAGATGAAAGATGCTTCCCTCCTCTAATGAGTCATGAATGACTCATCTACTCTTGGGAAAATCTCAAGTGGCCAGTGATTTGATTGCTTTTTCTGCTGTAAACACATCTAAGAAGCAGAGCATAAGAGGTAAACAATAAAGGACCCTGTGAAATTCAAATAATTTTATGTGTTTCTTTACCAAATGACACCATCCTGAAAGCAACTTTTAATGCAAAATATGAGTTCTCTTTCATATTGGTAATATTTAAGTGTGGTCACTGAACCAGCCGATTTTGGCTGAGTGCAATTTGGAGGGGTGTTCCTTCTTATCCTGTAATAGGATTCACCATAATATTGACCCAATTCAATCATTTCATAAATGAAAGCCACAGTATGACTTTCATCTTTTCCTATGTCTTATTGATAAGACACCATCCATCTTCATTTCTGTTTCTTTCTCTCTCCAGACCCTCAAACTATTTTGATAACTTGCAAAGCTAAGAAATGTTCAATGTTGAGGAAAAACACCAGAGAACTTTTTGAAATTCATTGTACCCCAAAGGCTGACAGCAAGAATATACTTTCTGGTACATAAGAAAGAAAAATGTATTTGGTATGACTGGCTGTTAATATGTCATCAGGATAAATCATAAGTCTTATTCTTGGGAATCTTAATAAAAGAAGTCACTTGAGACGTGAAAAGTACAAAAATAATCACCAATAGGCTCTACCTTTGACTAGAACCTGGGGAAATTTTGAAAGTGTTCATTCATATAGACACTTAAAAAGACATAGCCCAAATTTATCATTGTCATAAATTCTTGCTGACTAAAAGTTTCCTTAGAGTAATTTACAATACCCATCATAAAATACTTCATCAAAAGGAAACACTTCGATTTAATACAAAACCGTAAACTCCCAAGGACTCGGGGACAATGGTCTCATCCAGTCTCCAGAGAAAATGGAGTGATCTATGACTCCTATATGCCTCAAGACTTAGTCTGGCTTTCATCTGACGTCCCTGCCTTGGGGTTGTCACACAGCTCTGGCAAGTCTGTTTCCCTGTGGGGCTCCTATAAGAGATGTGCTTTGAAATAACACTCTGGTTCTTCATCATCTTTCCTGGGGGCAGGAGGAGAGGAAGAAGGCTGCCGCACACCAAGTGGTTGATCAGAAGAAGTGCTCTGTGATTAGCACAGCAAACACCTTGAATCCATGTTCTAGCCTCATGATGCAGGGAAGCTATTCCACACTGGATGTTTCTAGATGCCTCAATCACTCTATTGAGGCAATTGTTTTACTTTGTCTTCAGGCCAAGAAAGCTGTTAGCTAGCTAGTGGGACCCTCTAAAGATAAAGAAGTCTGCACACCAAAGAACAGAACCATCAGCTTTCCATCTTTCTCCTGTTCTTCGCTACAGACTGTTAAAGCAATTAGTCTGAACTCTGGCACCAGCTCTGACGAATGCCCCTGTGCTCCAGCCCAGTTTCCACTGCAGCTGGAATCCTCCTTCTAAACGCTCTTGCTGACACTTCTAATTCCTTTCTCTAAAGTAAAGCTCAATGTCTTTCTCCCAAACTGGCTGCTCTGTCAGAATCTTACCACCTCCCTGTTTACTCGCATTCAAAACCTCCTTAAGTCCCAACATCTAAGTCATATGCGTGTGGCTTCTTGAACACACTCAGACGCATCTCTCTGACACAGCCAACTGCCAACAGGTTGATCCAGCCAGACATCTCACTCTCTGCCCTAGAATGCCTAGGCTACTTCTGGCATCTCCCTAAAATAAATTTTGCATAACATTGCCAACTAAATCTGCCAGAAGCACAGCTCTGCTGACGTCACTCTGACATCAGAACCTCTCAATAGTTCCATCTGCTACCAAAAGTAGTCTACCCTTCTGCTCTAGCTTTCCCCTTCATTGTGATAACCAGCTCTCCAGCTTCACTTCTGAATACTTTAAGCTACATGTGGATGCATGAAATGTCCCAATATTATTCTGGTGCCATTACCCCTAATTCTTCTTTTGCCTAGAAGAATTCATCTTCACTGAAATCCTACCCTTCCTTCCAGGTCAAGCTAAAGTACCATATTCTCTACTAAAGATTCCTTTTGCCAATACTCCCAATAGAAAAGCTCTTTTGTTTTTCCATAAAACCTTGATCATACAATACCGACTGAATTTTGCTTCACTCTATAATTTTTTTACATACACTTTATCTCTTCTGCTTGGCTCTGAGTTCATTGAAGGCAGGGATTCCCTTTTGCCCTGGTTCAGGTTTGTATCGCTCAGTTAGCATATTATTATTAGATGGATGGATAGGCGAATGGACAGAACTTATGTTCTATACATACAGAGTTGATACACAAAACCATGGAGCACAGAGGTCTATTATCAAACCTTTAGCAACAGGGAAAGAGTACTCTCTTTTCTCTTCATACCCATGAGTCCTGGATAACCCCTGTCTAAGTTGTAATGCTGGCATTTAAAAGAGATGCTTTAAAAAGCAGCAGGACCAACAATAACAAGACTGAATGGATAATGATGAGATATGACTGTTTTCCATAGAAATCTGAAGACTTGGCAATCGTGGAGAAGGGTGTTAAGCAAGGGAAGACCTGAGCAGTGTGGTGGATATAGATATCAGCCAAGTGAAGACAAGGAAATTAAAAGAGGAGATTTACAGACAGTGGAAAACAGCCTTCACATATGCTCCTAGGTTTTGAGCATGGAATGTTGGGGATATGCAATAGTTCAAGGAACCTGGTGATAAGAAATAAGGCTGAAGAGGTGGAGACAGCCATTCATTCAATAATGGCAACTTTCTAAAAACAACTCCCTTGTATAATTTCCCACCTTTTGCCTGAGTCTGCATTGTTCCCCTCAGAGACCAGTTATTTGGAAGACTCAGAAGGTCCAGAGCTGATGAGCGTTGGCATCGGCAAGAAGAACCACCAAACTGAACCAAGGGCTTAGCTTGTTGGAAAATTGCAGTTGGTGTTGGGATTAGAATGGTTGCGGGGTTTCACTACAACATCACAACTAGAGGTGGGGCAGAGGGGAGATACTCAGACACTTAGTGAAGGAACAGGTGTGCAGAAGCTACTGTCGGCCAATCAGAATCGCCGACTGCAATCTGAGCTTCACTTTTCTCAAAGGAACAAGTAGAACTAGCAGCAATGACAACCATACAACAGACACTGCTCAGGTATCAGGCATGGTGCTAAGCACATAATCTGAGATTCTCTCCTCACCACAACTGTATTCAGGAGGTGTTATCTATCCATATTGTACAGATGAGGAAACTAAGGTGTATAGGGGCTAAGAAACATGCCCAACTTCATACAGGCAGTACACATCTGAGCTAGGTTCCCAATCACAGCAGAGGCATGCCCCAGGGCACTATACTACGTATTCCCTTCCTCCTTCTGCATCTCAGGGCTTTACTCCCAAGTTTACACAAGGCTGGTGGGGCATCACAAGAATTGAAAAATCAGGCTCAATGGGAAAAGAGAAATTAAAAGGCTATTGCTGCTGGGCCCTAATTATATACAATGAGGGAAAAGAATCAGCTTGGAAGGCCAGCAAGTTATCCACAGCCCCAGAGTACTGTCTGAAACTAACAATCAGGATGGACAGAGCCGTAAACAAGCCCTTGCAATGACTACAGTAATTACCCTGTTCTGTAATTATAATAAGAAATCAATGCATTACAGAAAGGGCGGCTACACACTTCTCTATAACCCTGCAACTCAGAGAGCCCAGGGAGAACCTTCTGGGGCTGTGTGTGGCTCCCATCCACCAGCCCCAGAAGAACCAGGTCAGGGAGAGGCTGAAGAGTCAGACATCAAGGGCTCTTGGAAGAAAAGAATTTTGATACAGTTCTTCAAGGAAGCGGCAAATGTAACGTGGAATAAGGGCCTCTGGGCACTGCACGGAAGGTGTAAAGAGCTTAAAGGGAATGACAGCAATCTCTGTACATGAGTAATGACCACAGAAACGGCAGAGCTGCAGCCCACCTCTCACACAGGCAGAGACCCTCTGCACAGTGACAAACACAAGACCAGATGCCCAGGTCTCCCTGCAAGGCAAGATTCGTTGTTCTGGCTCCTGAGAGAGCTGTCAGCAGGCAGCCTTCAGCTGTCAGCCCTCTCAGGAATTACCTCACCCAAAGTCACACATCAATGTCAGATGGAGGCAAGGGTATAAAGGCCGAGCCATTCTGGCAAAAGCAGGAAAACTCTAGATGGCCATATAGGCGCCAGAGCTCCTATGTCACAGCGAGGCCTTCCCTCTGCCATTCCTGCTTCTGCCCTCTCCCTTCCACAGGAGTTGATCCAAAGCTTGCTCCCTAATAAACATGCCACATGTCAGCTCTGTCTCAGAGACCAAATCCCAGGGTAGCCAGCCCGCCACAAGCACACGGCCTGTGTTTTAAACATATCCCTGGATTCTCCTATTTCCCTACCTTAATTTTACACATCTCTCCATATTAGGCAACCAGATTCAGGGATCTTCTGGGATAAAAGAGAGACTAAAGGGGTGATGGGGAAGGCAGAGACAGAAGGTAAATGACCGATATTATAAAGGGCTGGAGGGAAGGACAAATCCTACATAGACCAGGAGTTGGGTGGAGTTTCTGAGGGTGGATAGATGAGAGCATGTGGGCAAAGAAGGATTGTCCTGGAGACAAAACAGATTTCAGGAGGAGTTACTAAAATTATGAATTGTGTCCCCACCGGTGTTTTTCAAGAGACACAAGTAACTATTGGAATCGCTTTTTAATTACACTGAGTGCTGGATTGTGCATTTAATATGCGACTCCACACAGAATTTGAGGCCCAGGCTTTTATTAGGTGCATTGGTCAAGGTAATTAACATCGGCTGCTTTAACAAACATCCCCAGATCACAGAGGCTTAACAAAGCAAAGGTTTCTTTCTCACTCACATCAGAATCAACTGAGGGTTGGGTGGCTCCTTTTGGCCACACTGTCACCCAGTCTCTGGGTCCCTCTGCCACCCAGATAGTTTCCCGTTTACTCCAACCTCAAAAAATCTTTGATCTAATTTTCTCGACCTTGCTTTTAGCCCTGGGAGGCTGTCTGTATGGATCTGTATGGATCTCCTCTTGAGAGACTGTGGCTTGCAGTTGAGTTTGGTCAGTGGGTACCTAGGCAGGAGATCAAAGGAAGGAAAAGGAGAGGGAGGTTTGCTTCTCCAGCTTCCTGCCCCTTCGGGTCACCTTGAGAGTACTGAGTCACTTGACAGATGGTCACAGCTCTGTCTAGGTGGTTCTCTCTATGCCCCTCATTGTCTCCAGGCTCTTTAACTGGGCTTGCACTTGCCCCTTCAGGCCTCAGATTAGTAACAGCCCTACTGTCCTTAGTGGCAGAGCCCTGTAACATCCCTTGTGGTTTTCCTAAACCCCACCCTCACCTTTATCAATATCCATTTCATTAAACTCCCTTGGATGATGCTAACTCGAATGTATCTTTTGTTTCATGCTGCAACCAGGAAATACCCCCGGAAACAGAGCTGGGGGCAGAGTATGGTGTGTGCCCAGGAAAGACAGACAGGACTTGGCATTTGGTGCCCTGGCATTTTCTCTGTCATCCTCTTCCAGTAGTTTTGCTTTTGTCTGGAGAAGCAAACACTGGTTAGATGTCACAATGGTTTTCCGAACCTTTTCTTCATATTTTACACTATAATTATACACGAAATTTTTATAGTGCTTTATTTTCTTATTTTCATTCAGCTCAAAATATAATTGTATTTCCCTTGAGACTTCCTCTTTGACCCATGCACTATTTAGAACTGCACTGTTTAGTTTCCACAGGTTTGGAGTTTTTCCCATTAACTTTCTGTTACTGATTTCAATTTCGATTCCACATGGTCAGAGGATTCCTGTTGTGTGATTTCAAACCTTTTGAATTTCTTGAGGTTTGTTTTGTGGCCCTGGATGGTCTGTCTTGGTGATTGTGTCCTGGGTACTTGAAAAGCATCTGGATTCTGCTGTTGTTGGATAGAGTGTTCTAAGCTAACTAGACCCTGTCAGTTGATGGTACTGGGTTCTTCTGTATCCTTTGATGATTTTCCCACTGTTCTATCAATTGTTAAAGACAGAGATGTTGAAATCTCCAACTACAATTGTGGATTTGTCTATTTCTCCTTTTAGTTTTATCAAGTTTTGTTTTCCATGTTTTGTGGCGCTGTTGTTAAATGCATACATATTTAAGATTACTACATCTTCTTTGTAGACCAACCCTTTTACATTATGCAAGGTCTCTCTCTGTCCTTCGTAATTTTCTTTGCTCTGAAGCCCCTTTGATCTGATGTTAAGATAGCCACTCTTGCTCTGCTTTGTTTTGATTACTGACATACCATTTTCTTATTTTCATCCTTTACTCTTCCTGTCTGTAGTGTTGCATTTGAAGTAGGTTCTTATGGGTGGCATGCAGTTGTATCATGTTTTTTTCTTTTTTACCCACTATCGATCTCTGGATTTTCTAATTAACGCATTTAGACGATGAAATTCAATGCATTTAATGACATGTTAGGGCTTAAGTTCTGCCATTTAATTTTTTGTTTTCTATTTGTTCCTTCTGTTTTTCATTTCTGTTTCCTTTTTCCTGCCTTCACCTGGGTTACCTGAACATTTTTTTTCTTTTTTATTTATTTAAATTCAAGTTAGTTAACATATACTGTAGTATTGATTTCAGGAGTAGAATTTAGTGATT
Organism: Neofelis nebulosa; assembly: GCF_028018385.1. Taxonomy (NCBI): domain Eukaryota; kingdom Metazoa; phylum Chordata; class Mammalia; order Carnivora; family Felidae; genus Neofelis; species Neofelis nebulosa. The sequence continues at coordinate 56,244,092 of NC_080798.1, read as the reverse complement.
CATCACTTACATACAATACCTAGTGCTCATCACAAGTTCCTTCCTTAATGCCCCTTGCCCATTTAGCCCACCCCCCACCCATCTCCCCTCCAGCAACCCTCACTTTGCTCTCTGTATTTAGAGTCTCTTGTAGTTTGTCTCCTTCTGTTTTTATTTTATTTTTGCTTCTTTCCCCTATGTTCATCTGTTCTATTTCTTAAATTCCACATGAGTGAAACCACGTATTTGTCTTTCTCTGACTTATTTCTCTTCACATAATACATTCTAATTCCAACCACCTTGTTGCAAATGGCAAGATTTCATTCTTTTCTGATCACTAATATTTCATTGTGTGTGCGTGTGTGCGTGTGTGTGTGTGTACACACCACATCTTCTTTATCCATTCATCAGTCGATGGACATTTGGGCTCTTTCTATAACTTGGCTATTGTTGATAGAAATGGAAGGAAAACTTCAAACATCATTCTATGAGGCCAGCATTACCTTGATTCCCAAACCAGACAAAAACTCCACTAAAAAGGAGAACTACAGACCAATTTCCCTGATGAACATGAATGCAAAAATTCTCAACAAGATACTAGCAAATTGAATACAATAATGCATTAAAAGAATTATTCACCATGATCAAGTGGGATTTATTCCTGGGCTGCAGGGGTGGTTCAATACCCACAAATCAATCAACATGATACAACACATTAATAAAAGAAAGGATAAGAACCATATGTTCTTCTCAATAGACGCAGAAAAAGCATCTGACAAAATACAGCATCCTTTCTTAATAAAAACCCTCAAGAAAGTAGGGATAGAAGGAACATACCTCAACATCACAAAGGCCATATATGAAAGACCCACAGCTATTATCATCTTCACTGGGGAAAAACTGAGAGCTTTCCCCCTAAAGTCAGGAACACAACAGGGGTATCTACTCTCACCACTGTGGTTCAACAGAGTCCCGGAAGTCCCAGCCTCAGCAATCAGACAACGAAAAGAAATAAAAGGCATAAAAATTGGCAAGGAAGAAGTCAAACTTTCACTCTTTGCAGACAACATGATGCTCTACATGGAAAACCTGAAAGACTCCACCAAAAAACTGCTAGAACTGATACATGAATTCAGCAAAGTCACAGGATATAAAATCAACATACAGAAATCGGTTGCATTTCTATACACCAATAATGAAACAACAGAAAGAGAAATTAAGGAATTGATACCATTTATAATTGCACCAAAACCCATAAGATACCTAGGAATAAACCTAACCAAAGAGGTAAAATATCCATACGCTGAAAACCATAGCAAGCTTATGAAACAAATGGAAGAAGACACAACAACATGGAAAAACATTCCATGCTCATGTACTGGAAGAAAAAATACTGTTAAAATGTCTATACCACACAAAGCAATCTACACATTCAATGCAATCCCTATCAAAATAACACCAGAATTCTTCACAGAGCTAGAACAAACAATTCTAAAATTTGTATGGAACTGGAAAAGACCCCGAATAGCCCAAGTAATGTTGAAAAAGAATACCTGAGCATTTTTGTACACAATTTCTTCTTTTATCATTTCTTCTCTGCTTAGGAAAATTCCATCTCACCATTCTTATAAGGTAGGTCAGCTTGTGACAGAAGGTCTCTTAGTTTTCCTTCATCTTAGAAGGTCTTCATTGCTCCTTCATTCCTGAGGGTTATTTTCATTGGATATATATTTCTGGGTTGACATATCTTTTCTTTCAGCATTTGAAAAATATTGTGCCATTTCTTTCTGGCCTCCCTAATTCCTGATAAGAAGTCTACTGTCATCCAAATTGCCTTTCCCCTCTGGGTATGGTATGGTTTCTTCCTGGCTATTATCAAGAATGTTTCTTTGTCTTCAGTTTTCAGAAGTCTGACTATGATGTGTCTTCATGTGAATTTCTTGGGATTATTCTACTTGGGATTTGCTCAGCTCCTTGAATCTGAGGTTTAGGTCTTTTACCAAATTTGGGAAATTTTCAGCCATTATTTTTACAAATCCTTTTTCAGCTCCACCTTTCTCCTGGCCTTCTGTGACTAACATGACCTTTTATTATAATCTCCAGGATTTTGTTCATTTTTTTAAAGTCAATTTTCACTTTGTGGTTCAGACTGAGTAATTTTTATTGTTCTATCTTCACATTCACTGATTTCTTTACTCTGTTCTCACCATTCTGCTGTCCAGCCTATCCACTGGTGGGGGGGAGGGGGGGCGGGTTGTTGTAAATTCAATTATACATTTCAGTTCTGAAATTTCTATTTGATTCTCTCTTATAACTTCTTTTCTTTCTGAAACATTCTCTTTCTTTGCTGAACTTTCCTTTTTTTTTTTTTTCATTTGTTCCAAGGATGTTCATAATTGTTCACTGAGGCATTCTGATGTTAGCTGCTTTAAAATCCTTGTCAGATGATTCCAACATCTGTGTCATCCAGACGTAGGCATCTGTCAATTGTCTTTTCTCATTCACATGGAGATTTTCCTGCTTCCAGGTAGGATGGGTGATTTTCACTTGTATCTTGAACATTTTTCTATTATATCAAGAGACTCTGGTTCTTCTTTATGTCTTGCTTTTTAGCAGCCCTCCTCTGACTCGTGCCACCTCAGTACTGCCAGGTGATGATGAAAGTCCTGTTCCGCATTGAGCCTCCATCTAGTGGGGAGGGGGGATGCCTTGTTACAGCTGAAGGGTGGGACTCCAGGCTCCCCATTAGGCCTCCACTGACACCACATCACGGCTGGTGAGTGAGGGGTACCTCATCTCATTACTATTCATTCCCTTTGGTGAAAGTGGACATCTCAACTCTCTGCTTGGCCTTTGCTGATGGGGCTGGGGGTAAGTGTCATACGTTTTTCTCATGGTGTTTGGATGGTCTGTCTTACTACACTGCCCCTTTCCTGGTCTTTGGAGAGAGAGGACTTTTCTCAGAGACTTGTTTCTTTGTCTGAACCCATTAGCATTTCCAGGTTTACTACCTTCTCTAGAATCTAGTCCAGGATATATGAGGCAAAATGAAACCTCAAGGAACTCATTGCTGTGTCTTGGGTCTCAAAACTGGTCTTTCTCCTCTCCACTTTCCAGAATATACTTATGTTTCCTTTATGGATAATGTCCAAAGATTTGTGCTATACTTAGTGGGAGGAGTAAGAAGTGGTCCTTCATATAGATATACATATACATATAGATAGATAGAGACATATATAGAGATACAGATATATATGACTGTGAATATATAGTTATATATATAGTTAATATAATAGAGTTACATTAACTCTAGAGTAATATAACATGCATATTATAAAATATATACACAACATTAAAAAGATGAAATTTTCAAAAAGTAATCTAAAACAAAATTCTGTAGATCACCTTGTGCATCATACCGGAAACCATTGCTTAGATTCCATTTGAAGGGCAGAGAGAAAAGGGCCTTCCTTCCACTACTAGCCCCTGGGTTCTGCTGTGTTCCACAGACACTCCTCGAGAGCCTGTCCCCATGCTGTTCAGACATGTGTTCCTTCTGTGTGGGTCGTGAGCAGATCATGAAGACAAACTGCGGGTATGACCCTCTGCTCTACAGGGTACCCAAGGAGGGACAGATGAGCTGGCTCTGTTCAGCCTTAATGTACCCCCTATGAGGCAAGCCAGTTACATTAACAAACAAGATCCTGAAAGGGACACAAATCAATCAGAGAGGACTTATGTAGTGACTCTTTCTACATGGGCAGCTGTAGTTTAAAGCACTCAAAAGAAAATCAGAAAATCCATTCCCAAGCTCAAGTCCTGCTGAGTCTCGATGGCCTCCAGCAGCTCAGGCTATTCTTCAAGGGTGGTGCTGATGACACTACAACACTTCACATCTTTAAATGGCCTGAGGTGAAGGTAGGGGAGGCTGTGACCCTTGGGGCAGGATTTCAAGCCAAACTGGAAGACTCAGTGACCTCAAATGACTGTACCTGCTCTACTTGATAGGCTTGAAAAATTCCCCATCCTTCTCTCCATGCCCCTCCACACTCAAGGGTATTTAAGGGCTCACCTGCACTTAGCAACTGCTTGCTTAGCGTCTACCCTCTATGAGGCAACACGCTAAGCGCGGCATTGAGAGAGATCACCAGTCCAGACCCAGTCCTATTCTGATCTAATGAGAGAGGTTCTTCTGCTGACGCTCGACTGCTTTAACGTACAGAAGGCAAATTATAACACGTGTGCTACTGCCCTCCTCACCCACAGTGAACATGGCTAATTAATCATGTCACCACGATGTACCACTGAGCCAGGATTTGGCCCCAGATTCCTTCAGAACACATTTTCCCCTGTAATGACTACCCATCAATGACAGTTGCCCCACAAGATGAGGGTATGTGCCATCTTCAGAAAAAGTCTCTGGTCTCTACTCCAGCTCTGTTCTCCTTTAGATCCTTTCCATGGTTTGTGGAGCATAAAAGGAGTCCATATTTCTGAGATTTCATACTTATCATCTGGAAATGCTCTGACTGGTGGAGGACTTGGCATGCAGTAGATTATGTCTGGTGTGGCTCCTCCTTACAAAGTGATACAGGTCATCTGTAAGGCAGTGTTATTCCTTCTTCCTCCAAGATATTACCTTGAAGTAAAACTACAAACTTAAGAACAAACTTAACATTTAATGAAAAAAAAATTTTTTTAAGTCTAACTGTATAGCTGTAGCCTCCTTTGGGAAAGCCTTACTTTTTTCCCAGGCTCCCAGATCTCACGGACATCTCAGCGAGTGAAAAATGAGCAACCCCACATCTCACATACACACACACACACACACTCTCCTCTGTCCTGAGCTGGCTGGCTATGTCTGACGGCTGGGATATGGAACGGCACCAACCTTCCTAATGGCAATTCCAGCCACATCTTGTCAGCAGAAAGTATGTGTTTGTGGTCTGCTAACATGCAATGGAACTGCAGGAAACACAAATTTGCAGCAAAAATATGAAATGCATTTCTGTAACATTTTTTTTAGGAGTACAGTTGATTCTCATTATCCACGGTACTTATGTTCAATAGCATCACAATAAATATTGAACTAGCAAATACTGAGCCATGCTCCTGGGGAAATACGAAATTAGGATCCTCTAAGCCCTGGCCATGATATTTTCACCAACCAATCAAACCAGAACCTTATTTTATGTGCATCTCTATTTAAAGACACATTATTTATCATACATTACTGATTCATTCACATCAAATGCATGACTAAAGGCACTATAACCCATGCCTGAAGGAAACTTATCTAGCACACATATTTTCTGCATATGGCACATCACAGCCTTCTTGCGCTTATGAACACTAGACAGTAATTTAGCACTTGTGGGCCATTTTAAATAGCAAGATCACCTCCCAAAAAAGCACAAAAATGCACTAAAACATGGCAAGAAGGACAGTTGTTTGCAGGATGAGAGCTGAAACAATACAGACACTCCCTCCATCCCACCTCAGCTGGAAACGTGTGTATCAGACAAAATTTTCTACTGCTTTGCCCATGTATGCAAATAACCACAAACGTGCCACAAGTATTGATTTGGAGATTACAAATAAATTTTAGCAAGTGGGCAGATTCAGAAATAGAGAATCTGCAAATAACGAGGATCAACTGTATTATGTTACTGCCATGATTCATTTTAAGCTGTGTACCATCTGTAACGTCAGGAGGTCAAGAGAATCTCCAAAGACTCTACTATAAAAAACTGTTTTCAAACATTTGCTGCAGATCCACAAGAAATGTAAAGTTCTAACTTAACCTGTTGTGGATTTCTGTGTCTCCCTGAACCACTCTACTCCCTGCTCCCAATGTATTTCTAAGTTATAGCATATTCATAGCAAAAGCTGCAAATCCTACAGGGAATACCCAAGCACGACTTTTCCATTGAGAGGTGAGAATGGCCATGCCACCTCTCACTGGGAATGTGTCTGGTTCGGCTTCCTACTGCCTCAAGATCCATTCCCCGGATGCTAAGGACTGTGGGAATGGAGAGGATTTCATAAAAAAAGCAACTCCAAAGGAAAAGTTACATTGAAATGCTGTGTGTCTGACACAAAGCCAGGCACATAGTGAGCCCTTGACTAATATGTATTTAATCAACTGAAAATACCCCCTGGGGGAGAAAGAAATAGAAAGGAAGAGAGAGAGAGAGAGAGAAATAGAGAAGGAAAGAAGGAAGGAAGGAAGGAAGGAAGGAAGGAAGGAAGGAAGGAAGGAAGGAAGGAAGGAAGGAAGGAAGGAAAAGAAAGACAGCCCCAGCAGCTTACTACACAGATTTCCACTACAGGCGAAGTGGTGGTGGGCTCGACATGGTGACATCAGCGTGTCAAGCTGTGCAGGTGTACGTGGGCAGATGTTTGGGGAGAAGCCCACGCATACAGATTCTCTTATCTTCATCAGCCCCCTTGCCATCCTCTGCCTCTCACACATCCTGGACTTCATACACAATATGGATGCCCAGCTCCAAGATGAAGTGTTGGGGTAGAAGAGGGAGCAGGACCTTTGTGTTAAGCGCCTCCTGGAAATGCACCGTGGGATTGTTTTCTGTGCGGGAAACATTTACACCAAGCGTTTCCCCATTTCCCATACTGATCTCATCTGGTTAGCAGCCTCCACTTCCAGCTTTGTGTAACTCTCTTTGCCAGCTGCAGAAAGCAGACTTTTTCCAAAATCTAACGAACAAATTTGCCTGGCTAGGCTAGTAACTGTTTTGTTTTTACTTTCTTACTATGTCTTTTGGTAACATAAAGCCATATTTATATTTTATATTTGAAAATGAAAGGAATACTAATACATCATAAAAGTGCCTTCATGCACACAATGTCTCCAGTAAAGGGCTTGACAAATGTCCATTAAGTAGATGCTCCATCCCATGTTCTACTTGCATTTGTCATTTTATTTTCAGCATCTCAGCTGGTACACAAACGGAGTTACAGTAGCACAGGCTTGTGGTTCTCCCGGCATCGCGCATGCAGGTTTCCTGTACCGCTGACTTGCTACTATTACAGCTCAGTTATGAAATGGCTAAAAGTTACCAGTTGGGAATGATGACATTAACGAGTAAATGGCAACACGCGAGCAGTCCACCAGCATCAGGTGCGACTTTATGTGGACACACTCTGTAGGGAGATGGATTTATCTGCATCGTTCGCAGTCTACTTACATTTTCGTTACATAACAACGTTCTATGAGAACAGCGATTAATTTGTAAACACTGCCAGAGTATTTTCTATCTGGTTTGTGATTTTTGAGAGTGCATTTTGTGGTTGTGTTTTGTCGTGGTTCTTGTTTCCGTTTCTGTTTTAAGAGTAGATCTGTACACAAAATTGTAGTAGTTAAAGCTTTGCCTTTTTGGGAAAAGTAATAACTAAGCGTGTGCAGGGCAACTGGTGTTTATGGGAGGAGAAACCTGAGGGGAGATGCTTTAAAAGAGAAGTCAGGGAGGGGCGCCTGGGTGGCTCAGTCGGTTAAGCGTCCGACTTCGGCTCAGGTCATGATCTCACGGTCCATGGGTTCGAGCCCCGCGTCGGGCTCTGGGCTGATGGCTCGGAGCCTGGAGCCTGCTTCCAATTCTGCGTCTCCCTCTCTCTGACCCTCCCCCGTTCATGCTCTGTCTCTCTCTGTCTCAAAAATAAATAAAACATTAAAAAAAATTTAAACAAAAAAAAAGAGAAGTCAGGGGATATGAATGGACACTTTTTCAAAAAAGACATCCAGATGGCTAACAGACACAAGAAAAGATGCTCAACATCACTCATCATCAGGGAAATACAAATCAAAACCACAATGAGATATCATCTCACACCTGTCAGAATGACTAAAATTCACAGCTCAGGAAACAACAGATGTTGCCAAGGATGTAGAGAAAGGGGGTCCCTTTTGCACTGCTGGTGGGAATACAAACTAGTGCAGCCACCCTGGAAAACAGTATGGCGGTTCCTCAAAAAATTAAAAATAGAACTACCCTAAGACCCAACAATTGCCCTACTAGGTATTTATCCAAATGTTACAAAAATGCTGATCCACAGGGACACAGGGACCCCAATATTTATAGCAGCGCTATCGACAAAAGCCAAAGTATGGAAACAGCCCAAATGTCCACCGACTGATGAATGAAGAAGATGTGGTATATATATAATGGAATATTACTCAGTGATCAAAAAGAATGAAGTCTTGCCATTTGCCACAACGTGGATGGAACTAGAGTGATGCTAAGCAAAATAAGTCAGTCAGAGAAAGACAAATATGACTTAACTCATAGGTGGAATCTAAGGAACAAAACAGATGAGCATAGGAGAAGGGCAGCAAAAACAAAATAAGATAGAAACAGAAAGGGAGACAGACCATAAGAGACTCTTAAATACAGAGAACAAACTGAGAGTTGCTGGTGGGTTGTTGGGTGGGAGGAGGGGCTAAATGGGCAAGGGGCATTAAGAAAGGCACTTGTTGGGATGAGCACTGGGTGTTAATGTAGAAATGATGAGTCACTAAATGCTATTCCTGAAATCTTTATTACACTCTATATTAACTCAGTTTTAAATTACAAAATAATAGATTTTTTACATAAATAAATAAATAAATTTAAAAAGAGAGAAGTCAGGGGATAATTGTCAATTTGTGGGAACTTTTTTTTTTCTTATCAGGTACAGGATTTTGAATTAGGAAGTATTTCTCCAAAATTGGGAGAAGACAAACTATTGTTAAGTTTACCTTTTGTATGCCCTTTAAAAAAGAAAGTACATAATACAATATATAAAAGAGAAAAAAGTGTTTATGAGTTTTATAAATGGATTTCTTACAGGATGGCTTATTCTGTAGCTGTGATCTTACCACTTGAAATAGATATAATTTGAACAAATCTTATATGGGAAAGAATCAACAAAAATGATATTTTAAGGTAAAACAAAAGAAGCCTGAAATCAGGTAGTCCAGAGTTGGTATGGGGACTCTGACAGTTATCAGGGGTATAGCCTCCTTCTATCTTGATGTTCCGCCAAGCTACAGCTTTACCTCATGGTCTAACAGTGGCTGCTCAAGTTCCAGCCATCATCTCCACATCCCAAGCAATGAGAAGAAGGTCAAAAGTGCCTTCGCTGATGATGTCATATTCCATCTGACAGTCTTCCCATGTGTTTCATACAATCCTTTATATCCATAACTTTCTCTCACCTGGCCGCATTTCAGTGCAAGAGAGGCTGAGAAGCACGGTCTTTCAACTGAGCATGTTGCTGCTCTGAGAGAATTCAAGGCTCAGTTATTAGGGTAGGACAGACAAATGAATGTTGGGAAACAGCCGTAAGTCTAGAATTCTCTCGTAGCGGGGAGGAAGAATGAGACAAAAGCTCCCAACTCTGACTGTGCTCACAGGAGACACAGATATTAATGAAAGAGCCACACTAATACAGGTGAAATCATGTGCCTGTGGTAAAGGGATTCAGGAACTAAGCTGGGAACCAACTGCAGAGCTGAAAGAGTGGATGATGGGATGAACAAAGGAGAAGAAAGTGTTTCCCAGCAGAAGAGGGAGGTGTAAATCAGACCAGACTGAAGCAGGGCCAACCATGAGGCCCTGTAGGTGCAAGGTGCTGACCTCCTTGCTCCTTCTAGGAGCCCTGAGAAGCTTTTTGCCAGAGTGGAGACAGGGATTCCATGGCTAGATTCCCACTTTAGAAACATCTGGCTACTAATGGGCTACGGGGAGGGGGCTTTCACGGGAGGATTATTGCAAAAATCCACGCAAGTGGGTGGTTTCCAGTAAGAGTCAGCCTGCCCTAGAACAGAATGCAAAGCAAGAGTTTTCTCTTGGAGAAAAACACACAGTGGGATGTTTCCTTGAGAGAGGAGAAACAATCATTTTCTGATCTGTAGTCCCACCTACCTAATCCCCGGTGGCTAGGCACACTTCTGAGGAAATTGGGCAGCATTTGAAGACACAGGCTCCCTGTGGCCCATAGTTTCACCTAATAATGGGTCTGAAGGGGGTCTTGGGAGGAAAACTGGCATGAGTCTACCTGCAGCTTGTGATTTTTTCCTTTGTGCATTTTCCTGGTCCCCAGCTGAGTTTCTGATGTGGAACTGGAGGCTCACCCAGGGAAGCACACGGAGACTGGCAGGGGTATGCTGGGGGCTCTCTGTAACCAAGGCACCTGCAGCTGGGGGGAGCTGAGGGGGTGGTGAGTACTGAAATGAGAGTGTTCTCACTGTCCTACCTGTAGCAACTGCCTGGCCCAAAGCAGGCCCTCGATAGATGTAATATTCGTTGGATGTTAGGATGAATACATCGACTGTTCTATCATCAGACTGGAGGAGGAGTGGGGCAGAAAGGAAGGGAGAATATGGGGGGGGGGGGGCAGGGAAAGCCCTCAGATAGGAGAGAATAAGCCAGGAAGGAAAGTAGAAATTCGCAGGGGAGGTTTTGCATACACTCTGCCAGCGGGGCATCCCCGGCAAGGTAGAGAGCCGCTAATGAAGCAGCCTCCTCTTCCGGCTCACGCCCACCTCCCCCTGGGTGGGCACAGTTATGGACGCCTGCAATGTCCTCGCTGGCCTCCCCGCTTGCTTGAGGTTACCACTCAAAACGCCTTCGACGGGAAGTCTGCCCACATCCATCCCAGCTCCTCACATCCTTCCTCCAGTTCAGCCCACGCCCCACCCTGAGTTCACCACACAATGCTGTTTAATTCAGGCCCTCGCAGCAGTAACTCACCTTGGGTTCTGGAGTCCAGCAGACCTGTTAGGGTTTGGATTCTGGCTCATAAATCTACAAAATTGGAGATAATCATAGTGCCTGGCTTATGCGGTTGTGAAAATTTAATACGAAGTTCCAAGGAAAACACTGAGCCTTAGGCCCACCTCCCAGTGGTCACTCAGTAAGCTGACCATCACAGTCGCCCCACACCCCTTTACTGCACTGCCCCCTCCCCACAACCACTGCATATACACTCCTGCTTAACTTCAGGGCTGGTGACTCTTTTAGCACAATGCACAGCACTTAAGTTAGGCTATCAACACAGTCAATTCATCTCGTATAAACAGCCTCGTGAAATAAGGTTCATTATTAATGCCCCCATTTTACCCATGGAGAAAATTAGGCACAAACAGGTGAGGTCACTTGCCCAAGGGCACAGAGCTTCAAGGAGGCAGAGCCAAAGTTTAAACCCAGGCAGTTTGGGTCAAGCCCACACAATTGACCCCTATACCCAGACTGGAAGAAACAAGCCTCCTCAGAGAGTGTGCTGTTCTGTTAATCCTTCACTGAAGGGTGGAAAAGCTAAGCCCCTCCGCTGCCCTGGCTCACCTGAGAAATCTAAAGTTCCATGACTGCCCTCCCAAGATGAGGCTTGGAATGTCTGTGTCCAAGCCTCCAAGTCCATGCAGCAATGGCAGGGACGGATCCCAGGCTGAGAGTCGACACGAAAACCCAGAAGGGAGGGAGATGGAGACAGAATGCTCAGGTACCACCCAAAGCAAATCTGAGCACACTGGAAGGCAACAAACTGAGAAAAGGAAAGAAATGTTTGTGCTGTTGATTCATTCATTCGGTATTTGTTGTATTATTTACTACAAAGCACGTGAACAAGAGAAAGCTTTTGTTCCCACTGAGCTCACATCATGGTGCAGGAAGACAACCAGTATTCAAATCCGAAAAGTAGAAAATGTACGTGTGAGAGGGTAAGCGCCTTGCAGAGAATCCAGACAGGGTGGTGTGACAGGTGAGGGATTCTCTACGTCAACTGCACGTTAGAATCACCTAGGGTGATATGTGAAATCCAGGTGAGCCAGCCGATCACCAGATTAAATCAGAATCCATGGTGGGTAGGACCTGGACACTAATATTTTTATAGCTCTCAAGCTACTCCAATGTATCTCCAGGGCTGCAGACTTGCTTGGTAGAGAGCAAGAGGGTGGGTGGCTTGAGCAGGCTGGCTGTAGAAATCCTCTCTGAGATGGTGGCATTTAACAAGGACCTGAATGTCCAGGAAGATCCCTCCTGGCGGAGGGAAACGCTGCTCCCTAAGCCCTCGTGTCCCGACTTCCTGCATGTTTACAGTCTGCAGCCACTAAGCTCATCTTCTCCGGGCTAATAAACAGTGTGATCCACCAGGGCTCTGAGTCACAAGCCACAACAAAACAAATTTTGCGATGTTAAGCGGAGAAGCAATTTGGAGAAGAAAACTGGGTTCGCACAATGAGAAGACGGAAAACCCAACTTGGAAGACAGGCGTGAGCCGAGTCAGTCTTAGAGGAGCAAGAGGTAGCATCTTTGGGCAGAGCAGCCTGGCTGGATGCCACCAGGGCGCTACCAGGCGGCCAGGGAGTTCCAACTATCCCTTCATCTGGCCCATTCAGTCCTGACTGACCAGCCCGGGCACATTCTCTGCTGGCTCAGAATCACGCTGCCTCGTCTCTTGCAGTAGGAAGCGGGGTACTAAGCACCGCCCACACTACTTGGTCCGGAGACGGAGCTGAGTGCAGGAGGCACAGGAGGTGGGTGCGAACCGTCCACCACAGACGACCTCAGCGTGCCCCTGCCACCTTGTGGTGCCCAGGGCGTGATTACGTCAGTATCCGCTCAGTGAAAGAAAAGGTACCGCCCTCTGTTTCTTTGTCTTATAGTTTTGCTGCTTCACACCGATTGCATAATGTTTCTCTTGCAAACTGCACACACCCAAGGAAAGATGTGTTGAATGAATAAGACTGTTTTCATCTGTCATCCTGCAAATGTATTCATAGAAAAAAAGGAAAAAGAAAGTGTAGATTGCTTTGTGATTCCATTGCTTCCTTTTCTTTCCCTCCCGTTCACCTTCCAGGTTTATCTTTCTCAAGGTTTAAGCCCATTACGACCCTGACACCCCTTCCTTCCTTCCGTGTCCACGGCGCGAGCCTTCACTCACAGGCTGAAGTGAAGGTCACAGGACGGAAGGACTTCCCTCCCGGTTTTCCTCGCGGCTCCAAGATACAACTGCGCCACCCAGCAATTTATCCTCCTTGTGCACAAAGCCTGAATAACTTGCCTTTTGAATGGTTCTGATTAAAGGATGAAAGAATTGCATTCTGAGATTTGCAAATTCATAATATTCTCAAAAAACATGAGCTTCGTGGAGTTAGCGTTCCATTTAAAAACACACTCTGAAAGACCTACAAGTTACAAGGCCGATTTTGACAGACAGCTTCTATTGCCTTTGGCATTTCAGTAATGACCCCAGAACGGCTATTGACCTGCCAGCATTGCCTGCTTGGTAAAGTGACAGTCTGCTCGACTTCTTCCCCTATTAAAATGTGGTAGGAGCAAGTGGGAGGCAAGGGAGAGAGAGCAAAGGAAGGCAAGAAGGGTAAAAAGTGAGAGGGAAGAATGAAACCAAGGTGTGCTAGGCAGGCTAATGGCTCCCACAGACGTCCACATGGGAATCCTTAGAGCCTGTGAATATGTTGCTACCTTCCAAAGGACAAGGAAGGTTGCAAATGGAATTAAGATTGTTAATCGCTTGACCTTAAAATAAGAGATTATCCTTGACTGTCCAGAGGGGCCCAATGTAATCACAAGGATCCTTAAAAGTACAAGCAGGAGGGGCACCTGGGAGGCTCAGTAGGCTGAGCATCTGACTCTTGATTTCGGCTCAGGTCATGATCCCAGGGTCGTGGGATTGAGCCCCACATTTGGTTCTGTGCTGAGCTGACTGTGGAGCTGACTGTTTAAGATTCTCTTTTTCTCTCTCTCCGACTGACCCTCCACAACTCAGGCTCTCTCTCTCTAAAATAAAAAGAAAGAAAGAAAGGGGGGGAAAGTACAGGAAGGAGGCAGGAGAGTCAGAGATGTGACAAAGCAGGTTCTGAGAAATGTAATGTTGCTGGCTTTGAACATGAAGGTAGTCACTAAGCATCAAGGAATAGGTGTCTTCCAGACAGAGGAAAAAGGAAAAAAGAAAACAAAACAAATGGATCCTTTCCCTTAGATTCTTTCCCCCGAAAGGAACACAGCCCTGCTCACACCTTGATTTTAGCTCACTGAGACCTTTCTTGGATTTCTGACCTACACAACTCTCAAGAAATAAATCTGCGTTGTTTTAAGCCACCAGGTTTGTGGTAATTTCTGATGGCAGCCATAGGAAACTAATACATAAGGCAAGGAGAAGGAAGGAAGCATTTCTCAGAAGGAAGCACCTCTGGGCCAGATACTGGGCTGGGAGAACTAACATCAGCTACTTTACTGGGCATTTGTGGTGCATTCTGGGCATCTGAAGTAGATTCTCTCCTAAGAAACTGAGTTAGCATGAATTCCAAGGAAAAAATGGCCATCCTTGGACAGGAATGTAGAGCTAAAGGTTAGGGTGAGTATTCACATGGTAAAAGGAGATCACGGATTGAATATGAAAAGTCTTGTTTGTGAAGCAGGAGATGGGTGTCGCCGTGAATAGCAAATACGGAAAATCCACATGGTGCCTGAGAATGTACCAAGAGCTAGATACGGGGCAAGATGCAGGGAGATGGCACCAAAGGAGACATGGGCACCGCCAACATGGAAAAATCAACCTTCAAGAGATGTTGAATTCCAAGCAGGCCACAGTGAGATACCATTCGACACCCACTAGGATGGCTATACCCAAAAAGACAGACAACAAAAAGTGTTGACAAGGGTGTGGATGAACTGGAACTCTCCTACACTGCTGATGGGATTGCAAAGTTCCACTTTGGTGCAGTCACTTTGGAAAACAGTCCTTCAGTTCCTTAGAAAAGTGAACAGAGAGCTGCCATATGACCCAGCAGGTCCACTGTCAGAGAAATGAAAACATGTGCCCACAGAAAAACACATACATAAATATTCATAGCAGCACTATCCATAAGAACCAAAAGGTAGAAACAACCCAAATTTCCATCAACAAATAAATGGACAAATAAAATCTGGTGTATCCATGAAATGGAATATTACTCAGCCATAAAAAGGAATGAAGTACTGAAAAATGCTGTAATGCGGATGAACCTTGAGAACATTATGCTAAGAGAAAGAAGTCAACAGAAAAGACCACATATTGTATGATTCCATGTATATGAAATGTCTAAACAGGAAAATCCACAGAGACCAAAACTACATTAGTTGTTCCTTTGTGCGGAAGGGGAGGATAAGAGTATTAGGGGGTGATATCTAAGGGTAGGGGACTCCTTTGAAGCAGGATAAAAATTTTCCAAAATTAATTGTGGGGATGGTTGTACCATTTTGTGAATAAATCAAGAAAAAAGCATTGAATTGTACACTTGAAATTGGTAAATTGTATAGTATGTGAACTATATCTCAATAAAGCTGTTATAAAAAAAGTTGCAAGCAGGATCAGCATGAGACACCCAAGCCAGGAACAGGCCTGAGCAGAGGCAAAAACAGGCTGACAGTGGATGCCACAAAGGTTTGTCTGGGGCAACTCTTGCTACCGGGGGTCGCTGACTTGAAGATCCTCATCAAGGCTGATAGCCAAACCCAGCAGGCAGAATGGCTTCTTCCCTAATCTGAAGCATCTGACAAAACCGAGTTAATGGCCCAAAGATGTTCATCTGCATGGTCTCTTTGGGGCCCTAGGATTTTGTCAGTTCTGAGACCACGGGAGGTCAGTTCCTGTTGTGGCTCCAAATGGAACTGCCCAAATGCATTCCATGGCAGGGTCGCCTTACACCTCCCTCATCTGCGATCAGCTTCTCAATCTGTCTGCTTTTCAGGAATTGGGGCTGTAGGGCCCTTGTTAAAATGGGGTTGGCCTTATAGTACCAATAGTAAAAGCATACTAGTGGCCCCTTTCCTGGCTACTTGTGAAAATCCCAACGCTTTTGGACCACAAAGGAAGAAGAAAAAGGAAGGGAAAAGGAGGGGAAGAGGGAGGGAAAGGGGGGCACTTGTGGTCACAATGCACCTGGGGGGGTCATTGTGTCACTGTCTGAAGTCACCTGGGACTGGAAGCACGCCCCATGCCCGCATGCTCATCTCTCTGTGCCAGCTGTCCCAGCACCTGGTACGTAGTACACTCTCAATAAATACCGACTGATTAACACAAAGGAGTAAAGAGTGGCAGATAACATAAAATTCCAGTCTTTGTTTTTTCTCCTGCTGCCTCCAGTCTTTATATAGGAAATTATTTTTCAACCATATGAATCATGACCCCCCCCACACAAAGGCAAAAGAGGCAACAGACAGCGGAGTTTAAGATTATTTTGACTTTGGTGTCCTTATGAGCACTCTGTCCCAGGAAGGGCAGCTGAGAATGAGATACCCTGAGTGTCCTTAGGTTGGGGTATAACCCACCCAGCTCAGAGAGAGAGCAGGAAGGCCAGTGCAAGACTTCAGGTCTCTTAGCAACTGAACTTTGGGGAAGAGAAAGGATGAGAAACTGGGGTGTATGTTTGCTTGTGCCAGGATGTCTTAGTTGGGGTCATTCAAATTTGTGGTTTCAAAGTATGTCTATAGTCTTCCCTTCAAAAAGAGGACCCTAATTCCCCTCCTTTGAGTATGTGCTGGACCTAGTGACTCATTTCTAAGTCACTAGGAGGAGGAGGAGGAGGTGACA
This sequence comes from Neofelis nebulosa, assembly GCF_028018385.1. Lineage (NCBI taxonomy): Eukaryota > Metazoa > Chordata > Mammalia > Carnivora > Felidae > Neofelis > Neofelis nebulosa. The sequence continues at coordinate 56,227,523 of NC_080798.1, read as the reverse complement.
GGAGATAACCTGAGGGTAGGTTGTGGTCAGCTGAGTAATGTCCACATCCTAACCCCTGGAACCTCTGAACATTACCTTAAATGACAAAAGGGACTTTACAGATGTGATTAAGGATCTCCACATGGGGAGATTTTCCTGGACTATTCAGATAGGTCCTAAGTAACCACTGGACCTTGTAAGAGCAGGGCGGTGAGGATCTGACCAACAAAGAGAAAGAAGGTGATATGACGCAGCTGTGATCTGAGGAATGAGGATGATCTCAAGAATCTGTAAACGAATCTCCCCTTGAGCCTCTGGAGGGAACACAGCCCAGCTGACACCTTGCTTTTAGCCCAGCGAAATTGATTTTGGACTTCTGACCTAGAGAGCTGTAAGAGAATAGATGTGTGTTGTTTAAATCACCAAGTTTTTAGCCATTTGCTATGGCGGCCACAGGAAACACACAGGGCTGAGAAGACACTGCTTCTTCCACCTTGCTGTCTTGGATCTTCTGGATGCCAACTACCCTGTTGTGAAGACGCTCAAGAAGCAATAAAGGGAATGTTTTCAAGCCAGCTACACTGCAGGCCACTGAAGCTATTCCCTTCAGGAAACTCTGGCATTCATTGTAGAACACGTGCCTCACCACACTGAGAGCTAAGGAGGCTGGGGTGTGTACACCAGGTCCCATCCGCCGCTGGGGGAGAAATGTCCCTGGCATAGGAGGTGAGGAGGACGTGAGTTCCTCAAGATTGCCAGTCTGTGGAGTGGGTTCCGGTGGCCAGGGAAATCCAGGGGGGAAGATGCGGTTTGGGGCAGTTAGAAGACAAAAGGGCTTCCACTGGGATGGTGAGGGCAAGGGGATGTGGGCAGAATTCTGGCACCATCTGCAGTCTACACCAAGCAATCAAGAATAGGGAGTGTGGCAGAAGAGGAATGCCCAGAGGCACAAGGGGAGCTCGGTGGGTTAAGCCTCCCACTCCTGATTTCAGCTCAGATCACAATCTCATGTTTCACGAGTTCTAGCCCTGCATCGGGCTCCATGCTGATGATGCACAGCCTGCTCGGGATTCTCTCTCTCTTCCTCTCCCTGCACTCCCCCGCTTACTCTCTATCTCTCTCTCTCTCTCTCTCTCTCTCAAAATAAAGAAATAAATGTTTTCTTAAAATTTTTTAAAGAAGAATTTCCAAATCAGAGTTTCTGCAGAAAGATGAGCAGGTGTCAAGAAACCCAAGTATGGAGGTTTTATACCATTATTGAATTCCAACTATGTGCAGCAGTGGATCTGCAAGATCCCTAATTCTTCAACAGCACATGGAGGTGGTAGGGGGTCACAACACTCCCATTTTGCAGACGGAAATGCTGAGGCTCAGAGAATTTGACAGGGTCGTCCGAGATCACTCGAGGCTAGCGACCACAAATGGGAGAGCGGGTCCTCTCTGACAGCTCTCCCCTGCCTCTTGGGCAGCTGCAAACTGTCTTTAAAGCAGTAACAGCTCAAGTCTGTCTCCAGACAGCCAGTGCCCTTCTGGAGGTCATGCCCCACCCGTGGCAGCATCAGGCTACATTACTTCCAAATGTCATCCTCCACTCCACCTGCCTCTAATCGTGTGCACACACATGGGTGTGCACGCGCACGTGCAAAAGCACACACGGTCTGCTGTGTCACTGACATGACAGAGAGGCTGTCCCACCCAGCAGGCCACACACGGCACTCCTCTTGAGAAGCTTAACCAGCTTATACGGGAGCAAATATTTGAAGTTTACCAAACATAAACTAGGTAAAACCTAAGTCAATCAAAAGTGACTAAACACTGCTTTAGTCCAAATACATGTTTCTAAAAGGTCACAGCTGGTGTAATTATCCATGCTAGACTTAGCACGCATTCAGCTGTGTGCTTAAGACTGCCACGAACTGGAATACATTCAGAATCCTTAAATAAGAGTCACCTTGTTTTCAGAAAATGCTTGGTTAAGTCAGTCTTGGGCGGGGGGAGTTCTGGGTGGAAGCCTATTAGAGTTTAATGACACTTTGAGAAAATGTATAAGGAAACTTCTCTGGAAAAGGAACAGAAATACACGTCAGAGCCAATTTCTCATAGTACGTGGGTTGAGCCTTTTTTCCTCAAAGTAAATAAGTCCTGACAAGTACAACAACAATAACAAAAGAACACAATGACAAAACCAGCAGCCCAGGATGTCGGTCAACGGGAGCAAAAATCAATTAAATGCAGGCTGAGACAGTGGCCTCGGAAAACTGGCCAGGGTCGCCGGGGTGGGGGTGGGGTGGTATACCCAGGATGTCAATTTCAGTGGGCAGGTGACTTGGGCAGGCGTGGTTGTTAACCTGTGTTTTGTGTCATGCCAGAGCCTTGGGCATCACCACAAAAAAAGATGAGCCAGACAGAGAACTCCCAGCTGTCCTGCCCGGCTTACACCCGAGCAGCTCAGACTTCCTACAATTTTGCTTCAAGACAAGGTTGTCCTAAGTAGGTACCAAATTTGAAACCCCCAGGTTTATACAATGTCTGAAGTTCATGCCTGCCCTCATGCTCAGAGAGGAACTGATACCCTGAGTGTCTTTCTGGAGAAGTGGAAGCAGGATATAAGAACCAGGGTCTGATTCTGGAGGCAGGTTGTGGGAGGACAACAGGCTAATGTTTAGACTGCAGAACACAGATCTTGGGGAAAAAAACCTGATCAACAGCAGGGGAGAGAGAACCAAGGGGGAGTAGATTATAAGCACTCAGAAAGGCAGGGATTTGTGAATCTGGCCCCCACTGTTGCATCCCCAGGGGCCAATGAGAGTACCTGGCACACAGCAGGTGCTCAATAAATGTTAGTAAATGAATGAGCGAAGCACCGGGTGGAAGAGACCAGGGGAGAGGCCACATGCAAGGATGAGGCAGTCGGGCAGCACACTACGGCCAGGACAGTGGAATGGAACCAGCCAGTGGGGAGAAATGGATGACAGTGGCTGGGGCTTGGAGAGACCACCCGAGAGGAACGGAACAGAAACTTGGGCAGGAGGCTGGCCACATTCTCTAGGACACCTGAAAACGTCTCTGTGGGTGAGAATTGAGCTGTTAAAGGCTTAGAACCAAAGTTTGGCCATTTGCTCTGTGGCCGGAGGAAAAAATGACCAGACTCGCAGGCAATGGCAAGACAATTCCACAAAGGACCCAAATGAGACTCTAAAAACTTTCCCCCTGAATTCAACCAACTGTAGGAGAGTCAATGCCTGTATAAGTGGAACTGAGGTCAGGGATAGGGTACAGACAGGATTTGGACTAAATCTCTAATGTTTCACCTTTAAAAAAATTTTTAAAAAGAGAAAGAAAGCTCTTAAATCTCTGTGGGTAGATTACTGTGTTGGTGAAGGGCACGGATTCCCTGAAAACAGGTTCCCTGAGCTCAAATCGAGGATCCTGCTTGCTAGCTGTGGGCCCTCTGGCAAGCATCTGTAAACCTCTACGGGCCTTAATCTCTTCCTCTGCAATATGGGTCAGCAAGAAAACGTCTCTCCTACAGTTGTCTTAGAAGTAAGTAAGTAGTAATTTATGCCATGCAAATCACCTACATAAGCAATACCTTTAGTTAGGGATCAGGAAAACTGTTAACATTTGGTAAAAGGGGAGTTGGCTCAGTGGTGTTCAGTAGAATTTTCTTGGGTTTTAAATAATTACAGTTAAGAAAAATAAAACTTCCAGGGCACCTGGGTGTTTCGGTTGAGCGTCCGACTTCGGCTCAGGTCATGATCTCGCGGTCTGTGAGTTCAAGCTCCACATCAGGCTCTGTGCCGACAGCTCAGAACCTGAAGCCTGCTTCAGATTCTGTTTCCCTCTCTCTGCCCCTCCCCCTCTCATGCTCTGTCTCTCTCTCTGTCTCTCTGTCTGTCTCTCTCTCTCTCTGTCTCTCCCTCTGTCAAAAATAAATAAACATTAAAAAAAAGAAAAGAAAAAGAAAACTTCCCCAACCAAAGGCATACCCTTCTGGCTATCTCCCTAGCTCACAAGGAAATTAACCTTCTGGAGCCACCAAAGAAGGAAGAGAAGAACAGGGTAAATACATGCCAGCAATTCTCAAAGTCTGGTCCTGGAGCCAGCAGCCGCAGGACCAGGAATTTGTTAGGAGAGCAAACTCTCAAGCCACACCCCTGACCCACTGAATGGGGACTCTGGGGCTGAGGCCAGGCACCCTGTTTTGCACGCCCTCCAGGGGGTTCTGATGTGTGCCCAGGCTGTCACTCAGAACCAAGTGAAGAACCCAGTGGCCTGAGGTTCCAGTAACCTATGCAGCTGAGTGTCTGCGTCTGCGATACTGATGCTGCCACTGGCGGGGGTGTCTTTGTCAGCCTCAGGGGGGGATAGCCACTCTCCCTAATAACCCTGTTAACTACGCACAGGGGAAGCTGGGAGCACTAGTTCAGCAGTATGCCCAGGAGAAACCACAATCTCACTTCTTCCAAACCTCCTTGGTGGGGTGGACTAGCCTCAACTAGGGTGATGAGTGCATCTCTTGTGAATTTCGCTTAGTAGGACAGTATCTGACCATAACTCCAGAATAATTCTTTGTTTGTTCACAGAGATCTTAATCTCCCAAATCCTCTCAGTGCCTCTGTACCCCCAAATCCACCACCACCACCGCCACGACCAGGGTATGCTACACAGATGCCAGCGATACCCCTTGAGCCCTAAACGTCTCTTAGAGCCATAATATTTGTCTTACCTGCCCCCACACCGGTATTCTCAGGCGGGGAATTTCCAACAGTGGTGGTTGGAAATAGGAGAGAACTATCAAAAGGCTATAAAGGCAACTTTGTAAATTGTAAAATAGACAAAATAAAAATGGTGGGGTTTGTTCCACAACAGTGTATACACTGCAAAATTATTGAAATAGAAGTTAAAAACAAAGACAGATTGTGAGCATATTCTCCTGGGAAAGGTTGTACAGGGTTAGGAGTAGTCAGAAATGATGATCTGGGATCATTTAGTGCCTTTATCAGTCAATATTGAAGAGATGTCCAATAATTATTTGTTGAATGAATCAATAAAATGGACTATTCACAGTCACACCTGTGTCTCATCTCAGTCTCTCCCTCTCCCTCCCTTCCCCCTTCTGTCTCTCTCTCTCCCTCTCTCTCTCTTTCACACACACACACACACACACACACACACTTTAACAAGGCTCTTCCAATCTATCTATGACTGGCCATGAGGTCCCGCTCTTTCCTATGAAAGTGGATTTTTAGACATCAGTCTTAGCCCTTCTGTTACCAAAAGTTTAGAACAGTTCAAAAACAAATATGCAAAGAGAGAAGAGCCAACCTTCAGAAAAAGTACAGGGGGGAAAGGAGCATAAAAATAAGGCAGTGCTCATTCACCAATGATGAAACTTGACTTCCTTACAATAACATTCATGATAATAAACTTCTGATCTAGAAAACCAGGCTGCTTGTGCCCAGTGAAAAGGCTCAGGGGGTGAGGGAGGGTGGAATCGCAAAGGTCAGCAAAGTTAACTACAAAGAAGGACCTTAAGTGGATCCATCATGGTTAAACTACTAGATAGAAGGATTAAGTGGCTAATAAAAGGGATGTTCTACTGACCTCTAACACAGGAGGGAGGAGATAATGAGATAAGTAAAGCTGGAAAGGATAATAAGACTATAATTATGGCCAAGTTCAAACTACCAGATGAACACTGGAGAATCCTCTAGATAGTATGGAGAAAGGAAAATCTGGCCTCCGAAAGTTAATGCTGTTTCCAGCGCCTGCGATGTTCCCAGCTGCAGCTCCCTCAGACCAATGTAAAGATAAAACTGTCACCATGGAAGTTTCAAACATATTATGGTGGTGTTTGTGGTCCAGTATACTGAAAGGGGAAGGCAGAAAGGAGAGCCTCATCACCAGGAGAAACCACTGTGCTCAGAAGCCAGGCCACTGTGATTCTTTTAGACAGTAACTCTTGCAGCCACTGTTCACAAGCACTTGGTGAGTTTCTGCCATGTACATGGTGGTGAGGTTGGCATTGTGCATTCTGGGATGTTGACAAAACATGCAGATACACACACACACACACACACACACACACACACACACACTGTAAGTTCCCTGGCTGGAAGATAAAGTGCAGCAAATTTGTATGTTGATTCCTTTTGAGTGTGGGAATTCAGGGTCTGGTAACAAAGCAGCAAAAAATAAATGTATTAAAGGAAGAGCATTTGGTTAAGGACAAGCACACAGTCTCCCTTTGCATCTGGGGTGTTTAGTTTTTTTCCTAAAGAATGTTTATATAATTGCTCCCTTAATCTCTTGGGTGAAATAAATGTATGGCAGCTTTACTACACTATTGATTCAAATTATTACTATAATGACACAGCTATCCAGGGAGCTGTCACTGAGTTTCTTGAAATGTCCTGATGGCTGTCATGTGCATTATTAAGGAGGACTACAGAAGGAAAGCCCCTCCCAGCATGTCCTGAGCCAGAATCACTGATGGCCCTGCAGGCCTAATGCTCGGGACCCAGGGCAAAGGCCTGGCTGTCATGAGCCAAAAGAGTTGCTGGGTTTGCAACTGCAGGGTCAGTGTGCCAGTGGAGTGGCCCTGAGGTACTGGGCTTCCGTATTTTAGACCAGCAATCCTGACCACATGACTGGACATTCACGAAGACAGGAAGGAACACGGTTTACAGCACAAGGTCCCTCAGGAAAGAGAAGACACATTTAGATCCTGAAAAGAATTTAAAGAAGGGCCTGTTTACAGGTAAGGGCAGGGTTATGGGGACTGGGAAGGGATGATCAGGTACCAGAGAGCAGCGTTAGCAGCATCAGCACTGGAGGGACACAGGCTGGAAATCCTGCTACAAGAGCCTACTAGGAGCCAGAGCACAGAGGGTGCAGGTGAAGAAATACCCCCCTCTCTCTCCTCCATCCCTCTGACCCCTGCCATTGCCCCAGTGGCTGAACCCCAGTGGAAGCCAGAGGAAGCCCACAGGAGTCAGACTCCTGGGACTAGCACATAGTAGAAGAAGGCAGAGAGTGGATCTGGGGGTGCAGCAAAGATTAATAACCAGCCCCTACAGCTCAAGGGCTCAGAGTGTTAGAGGAGAGGGTGAGGGAAGTGTGAAGGGCTGACAGATGAATATGAGTGCTCCCGGGTCAATCACAGCACCACAGTGATGTCCCATTGATGTCCTGAAGCCAACCTGAAGGACAGTGAAGACTCTTCTCATCACAGGGGAGAGAAGCAGTCAGGATTCTGGGATTTATAGTCATACAGACCTGGGATCGAGTCCCAGTTCAGCCTTGTTCCTGTTGTGTAACCTTGAGCAAGCTATTTAACCTTCCCAAGGCCCCATCTGCACTTCTGGAAAAGAAGCATCATATAGAATTGTTTGAAATCAGATAATGTTTATAAAGAACTTAGCCTGGGACACCAGTGAGCCTCAGTTGGTTGAGCGTCCCTCTCTTGATCTCAGCTCAGGTCTTGATCTCAGGGTCATGAGTTTGAGCCCCTACTAAATAAATAAATAAATAAATAAATAAATAAATAAATAAATAAATAAATAAATAACTTAGTCTATTTCCTGGCTCATAGTAAATGCTCCAAGATGATGGTTATTTATTTTAATTAGGAAATCAGAATCCCACTAAAGCTGCTTAGGCAAAAGGGGACAGTTATGCGTAGACAATCTTCAGAAAGAGACCACAAGCAGGATCCCGGGTGGTATCCATTCTCCATCTCTTGGTTGTGCCTCTTTCTGCACACTTCCATCCTCCTTCCCTCTCTGAGCACTGGCTGTCTCTGTCTTACTGTCCACACAGTAGACTGTGGATCACCCAATATAGTTCCTGAATATACTACAATCATAGTAATTCCCAGTCACCCAACCTCACTTGCCAGCTGACCCTCAGCCCTGGCTCTAAATCCCTGCGGAAGAGACTTGATTGAGCTGATTCTGGTGAGGAGTCCATGCTGGCCCAGTCGCCCTCAGCTTTCTGGCTCTTTTCCACTGGCCCCTGCAGATCCACTGTCAAGCCCTGGCTGCCTTCCCTCTGCCCTGTGAGGATTGCATTCATGTCCTTCCTTGACTTTGGCTTCTGCCTAGGGGCAACCAATGGGGAGCCACAGCAGGACACTAGGGGAAGGGAGTGGATGGGGCCAGGACTCCCTCCCTTCATAGTCAGCTGGGGCTGGCTTCATCCCTCTACCAAAGGCCAACAGCTTCATTCAGAGAGACCCTCTTTGCAGGATTCTCAGGTTTTAGTAACAATTCCCTCTTCTTGTCCCTTCAGGACCAACGGTTTTAATAGACTGGCTGTTGCTAACCCTTGAACATTAGCACTATCCCTCTGGTGTCCCTATACCCCACCCACATATTTTCCCCTCACTAAATACTCCTCAAATTAATTTGAATACATTATCCGTATCCTTCTGGGATCCCAACCAACTTACATGGCCAGGGAATGGAGCTAAAGACTCTTAATAAATGAGGCACCTTGGTCCTATACCTACCGGGGCCCCTGTGGAGGTAAAGGGACTACCGAAAGGTGGGAAGCTCAACATGGTTTTTGATGCTGTTACTGCCTTTGTGCTTACTACCACTAGTATTATAAACTTCATTAATTGATTCAAACATCTACCCATTCTCAATAGAGTCAACCTCCATTTCCCACATAATCCAAATGCAAAGACCTCCAAGAATACAACCACATGCGTCCTTGAGCCCTGTAGCTGTGCTTCTCCTGGCTTCTTGCAGGAACCTCCACAGTCCTTAACTTGGGTTCCTTCCTTTGAAGAAAAAAACAATACCTTGGGACTCCTGGGTGGCTGTCTGTTAAACAACTGACTTTGGGGGCGCCTGGGTGGCTCAGTCGGTTAAGCGTCCGACTTCAGCTCGGGTCACGATCTCGCGGTCCGTGAGTTCGAGCCCCGCGTCGGGCTCTGGGCCGATGGCTCGGAGCCTGGAGCCCGTTTCCGATTCTGTGTCTCCCTCTCTCTCTGCCCCTCCCCCGTTCATGCTCTGTCTCTCTCTGTCTCAAAAATAAATAAACGTTAAAAAATTTAAAAACAAAACAAAACAAAAAACAACTGACTTTGGCTCAGGTCATGATTTCAAGGTTTGTGAATTCGAGTTCCATGTTGGGCTCTGTGCTGATGGCTTAGAGCCTGGAAACTGCTTCAGAGTCTGTGTCTCCCCCTCTCTCTGTCCCTTCCCTGCTCATTCTCTGTCTCTCTCTGTCCCTCAAAAATAAATAAACATTAAAATTTTTTTAAAAAAGAAAAGAAAGAAAACAATACTTTGAAAAGCCTTGGTGATCCCCAGTTTCTTAAGCCAAGTGGTGACACTCACAGAACTTGGGGGGACCCAGGACTGACCCAGCTTCTGAAAAATCACAGACTTGTTTATGTGCAAGAGAACGTCTCTGATCACTGGCAAGAGAGGGTATGTGGCTCTCCCCTCTAAAGTGTGATTTTCAGGATCATTGTCAAACCATGGAGAAGCCCAGAGCCTCAATCCCAGGCCTCTGCCATTCTAGCTGATCGCACACCTCTGTCTGTTCTCCCTTCCACCTACATAATACACTCTTTTGTCAGTGATTAAATAAACCCATTAACCTGCTTCCAAGATTAGGAAGAGGTTATTCCTATTTAACTGTTTATAATGCACCACAAATTGCTGAGGGCACCGAGTACAAAATGCAATCCAGTCTCCCCATTCTCTCCTTCCACTCTGAGATAACATGCCAGCTGTAAGAAGTAGTATGACCTGCCATACTGGGGTTAAACATGCACATTCTTGATGACAAAATACATCCTTCCACATAGCAGAGGTCATTTTTGTAAAATTAAAAGCAAACATCAAGTGGAATCATTTTTCCTGACCAGGAGGAGGCTTATAGGATGAAAATAAAAAATGAAGAAAATAAGGATGAATTTACTAAGCCAGGCACCTGATTTTTTTTCTAGCTTGTTTAAATATCTGTGATTCCAGCATGGGGTCCCACTCTCTAAGCTCAATGTTCCCATCCAGGTGATTTTCTGCTGAGTTATCTGCATGATCTGTTTCCATGGAAACAATGGTGAGGTCACATACCCAGTAGAGTGACTTCTTGGTGACTTTAGGAGAGTTAGATCTAGGTGAAAAGTCCAATTCTGTCATTTAAGAGCTGTGTGACCTCGGGCACATCAGTAGACCTCCCTGAGCCTCAGTTTCCTCTTCTGACAATTGTGGATAATAACAACAGCCCTAGGAGTTTTTACAAGAATCAAATGACACTATCTGGTTAAAGTGCATGGTATGTTTTCCGGCATTGAATATGCTCAGTAAATGTTAGGTGCTTCTGTTTTTACTATGTATTAGGAAATTAGACCATTCACTCATTCATTCATTCATTCTCTCATTCATTTATTTCACAAACAATTATTGAGCTTCACCATGTTACAAATACTGTTCTAGATGCTAAAGATAAAATAGTGAACAAAGTTGACAAAGTCCTGTCCTCATGGACCTTACATTCTTATTCTAGTGATGGAGATAGACAATGTACAATAAACCATACATATATTTCACATTCTATCTGGAGTCATAAATGCTATGAAGAAGCTTACAAGAGGATTACAGGAGAGAGGCATCAGGTTGCTGCAGAGGCAAAGGGAGCTATTTCAGATAGCATCCTCCCTGGGGAGGAGACATTTGAGGAGAAACCAGAAAGGCACACGACAGAATATGCCTTGTGGATGTGTGGGGAAGGGGAAGGACCGGAGGTGAGCAGAAGAGCAAATAGGCTACTGAGACAGGGGTATAGACAGGAAGGGAGAACACTCATGGGTCTTAATGTGTTAAAGAGCTGCAACAGGAAACAAGAGAGCATGGTGATGAAGAGACAAAGCCCCAGAGTCCTGCGGCCTGTAAGAGAATCTCAACTCCACCATTTACCAGCTCTCAGTGCTGTCCCCTAACCAGCAGCCTAGGCATCACCTGGGAGCTTATTAGAAATGCAGAATCTCAGGCCCTAACCCGCCCCATGAGATCAAAATCTGCATTTCAACCAGATCCCCTGGTGATTCATAAACCCGTAAAATTCTGAGAAGCACTCCCCTAGGGACTCATTAGTTAACTTCTCTGGGTCTCAGAAACCCAATCTGCAAAATGGACATCATAAAAGTAACTCTTTCATAAGATTATTGTGAATTTTAAATAAGCTTGTGGCAAGAAAGTGCTCAGCCCAGTGCTTGAGACTTTGTAATTGCTCAATAAACCTTATTTTTGCATTTAATCCCTGGTGGGTTATCATACCAGAGGGCTAGGTCCTGAAGGTTTAATTTAAAGAGGATGAAATTCCTGCATCCTTTGTGAAGCCCCATAAGAACCCAGGATGCTAAGGGAAAGTTCCCCTGGGACTCCCAGGAACTGTCACATTGCTTGTTGACTGCTTTGAGCCCCATTTTGAACCTATACAGAAGGAATGGTACCCAATTCTTTTTTTTTTTTTTTTTTTTTTTTTTTTAAATTTTTTTTTTCAACATTTTTTATTTATTTTTGGGACAGAGAGAGACAGAGCATGAACGGGGGAGGGGCAGAGAGAGAGGGAGACACAGAATCGGAAACAGGCTCCAGGCTCCGAGCCATCGGCCCAGAGCCTGACGCGGGGCTCGAACTCACGGACCGCGAGATCGTGACCTGGCTGAAGTCAGACGCTTAACCGACTGCGCCACCCAGGCGCCCGGAATGGTACCCAATTCTACTGCACCTATTGTTGAGACTGCTGGCTCTAGAAATACCCATCTCCGTGGTTATATACAGAAGGCCATCTTCACATGTGAAGAGAGCACTGGAGCCCTATTATCAGCAGTGCCTACAGTACAAGTCAGGTCTCTGATAGTGGAGATGTTTTTCAGGAATGCATGCACACTCCTTGACCTAGTTCCCCTGTGATTCATTGCTGTCATCAATGGTTTTCCTCCATGGGAAACTAGCTGACTCTGGAGAGGCTCAAACCTGAATATTGGCCTGGATACCACTGTATTTTCAAGTGTAAGAGAGTGCCTCTCGAGCCAAGATGGCAGCTGTCAGAACTCCCTCAATCCCAGTTACATTACTGTAAATCCCCAAACTATAATTGTGTAGAAAAGCAAAATCTGTTTATTAAATAGGAGCTTGTAACTTTCGATTAAACATTGTTGGCAACTATAATAGAGTAGCTAAGCAGTCTGCTGTGCAGACGGACTCTCTGGTTTCCAACCCCAGCTCAACCCTGTCATGCCCTCACTCCAGTTACCTAACCTCTGTAAATTTGTTTCCCTCATCTGAAACTGGGGGGAGGGAGGGGGAAGGGTAGCAAGAGGACACAGGGATATTGTAACAAGTAAACCAGAACCTTTAAAAGTCCTGCGAGACACTGAACATTCTAAAAATGTTAGCAGTTGGGGCACCTTGGTGGCTCAGTCAGTTAAGTGTCTGACTTTGGCTCAAGTCACGATCTCGTGGTTTGTGGGTTCGAGCCCGGCATCAGGCTCTGTGCCGAGAGCTCAGAGCCTGGAGCCTGCTTCAGATTCTGTGTCTCCCTCTTTCTCTCTGCCCCTCCCCTGCTCACACTCTGTCTCTCCCTCTCTCTCAAAAATAAACATAAATAAATAAATAAATAAATAAATAAATAAATAAATATTTAAAAAATAAAAATGTTAGCAGTCACCATTGCTGTTATTATTGTCTGTGATTCCAGGTGTGTTACACGCTAAGTCAAAGAGGACACTTTCTCAGATAGACGGGGCCCATTCTCCAGCTAAGAGAATAATAAGGGCAATGTTCTGCTAGTAGGGACCAAAAAAATGACAAAACTGAGCTGGGATGATCACAACAGGAATGAAAAGAAGCAAACAATTCAGGGCATATTTTTAGAAATAGGGGCGTTAGGACTTAGCAATCGTATGTGTACAGGTGGTAAAGGAGAAAGAGAGTCAAGGTTTCCAGTCTACATTCTTACATAGATGGTGATGACATTGCATTCCAGGGGAGACACAGAAAAAAGTTCATGGAAAAGGTCAAAAGAGTTTAAAGGCAGTTTGTAAACTCTGGGAGTGTGCAAGCTCTGGACAAGGAATGTGTAGTTGTTCAGAATGCAGGGGTAAGAAAACAATGAAATATGCCACGAGGGAAATGCATGATGCAATCACGCTGAGGTACCAGATGGTTAAATTCAAAAGCATGAACAATACCAAGAGTTGGCAGAGGTATATGAGAACTGGAACTCTCCTTCACTGTGGATGGCAGGGTCAATGGGTATGATCCCTTCGGGAAAATGTCTGGTAATATTTATTAAAACTAAATACGTTAGCAATTCCTCTCCTGGGCATAGACACAGTCTACGTGAATGCTTAGTCCGTGAAAATACGTGTATGAAAATGTTCTGAGTGGTATTATTCATAATTGACAAAAACTGAAAGCAAGCTAAGTGTCCTAAATGTAGAATGAATAAGGAAACTGCAATGTGTTCATACTATGTAACAGTGCACAGCAATGGAGAAAAATAAACTATTCAATGGCATAGTCAAAATATTGACTGAAAATATCCAGCTATTAAAAAATAGCACTGAATAGTGATATTTATATAAAAATGCAAGAAAAGGCAAAACTAATCTATGAAATTATGAGAGTGGAAATGGTGGTTACATTTGGTGGTGCGGGGGCCAGGGTGGGGGCAGCATATCATCTGTGAGAGAGTACACACGAGCCTGCCCTCTGGGGTGGAAATGTCTGTATCTGGGGTGGAAATGTCTGGACCAGAGTGGTGGTTCTCTAAACGCACACATATGAAAAAAAAAAAATAGTGAGCTGCACATTTTAAATGTCTGCCATCTATTTTGTGAAGGTTATATCTCAATTTAAACAGAATACATTTAAAAAAAGAATACAGGGCTAAAATATCTGAGCAGCTCTTGAAACAGCACACACAAGAGCAGTGAGCAAAATACAGGCTGAGGTGATTTAGTACTCAAAATTTGTTTTTGGCTCTAAAAGGACTATTGATCGCTGTTGATGGTCATTTTTGGAATTAATTGTGGTTTTGGTGTTTGCCAACCATGGCCCCGGTGGAATCTGTCACAAGCCTCCAGAAGGAGCCAACTGAGTGAGTCTGAAGGAGAAGGGTGTGTCCCATCAACTCTCCTCATGGACTCCGGGGAGCTTGGGACAGCTGAGCGTCTATCACAGAGCTGCCACTAGAGGACACCCCTGGGAGCCTCTGCTGGGACCAGCCCAGGAGCTGTGGCTCCGGAAGGCTTTGGAGACACAACCCTGGTCAGCAGCCTTCTCAGTAGAGACCCACAGGCTTATAGTACAGCGTGTCAGCCTGGATGATTCTTCTGGGGTAGCTTGAGTGGAGCTGCTTCCTTTCCTGGGCCTCGCCCTTCTCAGGAGCAAACAAACAAGCAAAAAAAACAAACAGTACTGGCTCCTTCTAGTCCTATAAATTTCAAGATTTCATGATGCTGTAGCTGAAGTGTTCCGCTATCAACTGTTTGTCCAGTATTTATGGAGCACCTACCATGTGTATGGGGGACACAGCCACAAACAAGACAGAAATGGCTCCTGTCTATATAGAACTTGACTTTCTCATAAGGGAGACAGAAAACAGGATGTGTTCAAACGGTAGCTAGTGATCTGAAGAAAATGTATTAGGAGGACCTGGAAGGTGATAATGTTAGATAGGGTGGTCAGGGGCTGCCTTTCTGAGGAGGTGGCATTTAAATTTTTTGTTTTGTTTTTTGGTTATTTATTTTTGAGTGAGCAAGAGAGAGACAGCGTGAGTGGGGAAGGGACAGAAAGAGAGAGGGGAAACACAGAATCCGAAGCAGCCTCCAGGCTCTGTCAGCACAGAGCCCGATGTGGGGCTCGAACTCACTAACTGTGACATCACGACCTGAGCTGAAGTCGGCCACTTGACTGACTGAGCCATCCAGGCACCCCCCACCCCCACTCCAGGCAGGAGGTGGCATTTAAATTGAGGCTTGAATAGGGGCGCCTGGGTGGCGCAGTCGGTTAAGCGTCCGACTTCAGCCAGGTCACGATCTCGCGGTCCGTGAGTTCGAGCCCCGCGTCAGGCTCTGGGCTGATGGCTCGGAGCCTGGAGCCTGTTTCCGATTCTGTGTCTCCCTCTCTCTCTGCCCCTCCCCCGTTCATGCTCTGTCTCTCTCTGTCCCAAAAATAAAATTAAAAATGTAAAAAAATAAATAAATAAATAAATAAATAAATAAATAAATAAATAAATAAATAAATTGAGGCTTGAATAACAGGAAGAGGGTGACTAGGGGGAGAACAAGGGCGGAGATCAGAGGCGGAAGCTGGAATCTGGCTTCCCTGCCCCACCTGAGCCAATCACCTGTGCTGGACTGGGGGTTAGAAGTGCCTCCGGCATCTCTCTGCTCCTGTTCCTTGGAATCAAGAGGCAACAGTGGTCTCCGGTTTTCCTTCATTCCTCATCACAGAGAGGAAACAGCCATTTTCCACCAGCAAACCCAGTTAAGTGGAGACTAAATGGCATAGGAGTTAACACTGAACATGGGAGCCGGGAAACCTGCTGGATTTGGAATGCATTCGTTCATAACAGAGGCACACACACCTGGAGGCAGTTCCAACAGGAAATAAACATGAACTAGCAATTAATTACGTGTTGGGTCTGCAGATGGAATCACGTGCGGAAACAGGAAGGACCCTCAGCCCCCCTGGCTGGTCTCCCCTCTCCCCAGGCTCCCTTCACACCCGGGGTTTACACAACCTCGTGGTAATTATCACATTGGATTGCTATTGTTGGCTTGCCTGCTCTTCTCACTAGGGTATGAGCTACTGGGGGCCCAGACCATGTGGAGCTTGTCTTGCTCACGGCAGCTCCTCTTCACTAACTGGCACTTTGTGCACATTCTAAATGTTGCAGAAATGAATGCATGCACACGTTCACGAGTTAATGCACCAACTCAATTCAGACGATAGTTACTGAGTACCTACTATGCGTAGATATTTCTCCAGGGGCAGCAAGTAGAACAGGAAAAAAAGGTCCTGAGCTTACGAAGCTGGCCACATGGTGGGGGACAGGGCAGACAGACAATAAAATCAGTAAGTGAGGAGGCCCGGTGGCTGCTGTGCAGTGAGTGAGGGCAAGAGTAGAAAGTGAGAAAGCCAGAGAGTCAAGGGCAGCTGGTGAGGGGGGACAGAATGAGACCAAGCATGAGCCTTGTTAGGGCTTGGCTTGACTGTGAGAAAGATAAAAGGCCATCAGATAGCTCTGAACAAAGAACGACATGATCCGGCTTGTGTTTTTAAAGAATCAGGAAAACTCACCTAGATATGAGAGCTAAGGGCTTTAGTGTCCATCCTGTCCAGTTACATAAGCACCAAGAGAGATGATCCCTTACCCAGGGCAAGAATGAAAGAAACAGGTATCTGAGGCTCTCCCTGGGAGTCAGGTAGAGAAAAAGCAGTTTGAACCGTACTCTAAATCAACTGACTTCAGAGTTTAGCTGCCATAGCACCAATGATATCACCTGTCTCCTCGCTCATTTCTACCCCAGTTTTATGGAGACATAGTTGACATACAACACTGGATTAACTGAAGGTGTACAGCCTAACAATTCAGTATGTGTACATATTGCAAAATGATCACTGCAATACGCTTAGTTAACATCAATCTCACCACCCCACGCAGTTACAAACTTTTTCTCTTATGATGGGAACCAACTTTTAAATGTGCGGTATTGTTAATTATAGTCATGGTCATTTTCAAAGATAAATGCGAGGTTAAGGAGTGGCCGCCTAGAAGGTGAGCACTGCCAATCTTAGCCCCAATCTGACAGTCGTCTCAGAGACCAGAGCTCTCTGTCAGGGTCTCTTGGTGTGTGTAAAGACTTACAAGGCAGACAGAGCTTGTCGGGGTGTGAAGATTTGCTCTGAAAAGTCCCTTTTCAGCAACCAGGGCCCAGCCATGCAGGAGCTAGAGACAAGGGGGGGGCCATCAGCTAGAAGGTAACCAAAGACATCCCCCTCACGGCCGTCTTTCTCCCGTCCAACAAGCAAGTGGTCCTCCCTCCTCAGGACCATATACTGACACCAAAATCCCAGAACCTTCTTCCTCCTTTGCTAGCTATCTCTCAACTTCCTCTTCTTGTCACACCTCCCCGTTGTCAATCTCAGCTAAGTCCCTGGATTCACCCCATAACTGTGATCTGTAATTGATTTCCTTTAGGAGCTTTGTGTGTGTGTGTGTGTGTTTTAACTGTCTCTGCAGGTCAGAGAGAAACCTCCATTTCTACTACGGGTTTTCCTTAAAAACAGCAAAAGCCCATGTCCCAGTGCACCTGCCGCATCCTGTCCTAGGCACTTACAGCACTTTGGAAAGCACCCTCCACCTGGTGAGTCCCTGACTTTGATCTCCCACCACCCCCTCCACCCCACACCATGCCCCCTCCCCTCCCCGGCTTCCCTCACCAAGGGAGGGTCAGTGACACAAGCCTAGCCAATCAGAATCAAGGTGTTGGATTCAGATTAAAGCCAGGCCCCTACATGTCACTCTAGGAACATTTGCTGATATTATTTGGAAAAGAGTGTTCTTTGGCCTACCAGGATTGCTAAAGTGGCAAAGTGGAAGCCTGTAAGCTACTGAAGGGCCCCAACTCAGGGAAAGTCTGCCTGTGAACAAGTCTATCACAGAAGAAAATAGAGCTAAAGTATGATGAGGAACAGCTTGATGGCCACCTTGTTAGAGCACCTGGACCTAGCCATGCCTGAAGCCAGCGTTGCCCTGGACTTTTTTAGGTATAGGAGTTGAGTTATTTTCCTATGGCTGCTGTCATAGACCACCACAAATTTGGTGACTGAAAATAACACATATGTATTTACTCTTTTACAGTTCTGGAGGTCAGAAGTCAAATCAAGGTGTTGGCAGCAATGTGTTCCTTCCAGAAGCTTCAGGGGAGAATCCATTTTCTTGCCTTTTCTAGCTTCTGGAGGCCACCTGAATTCCTGGGTTTGTGGCCAGTTTCTCACATGCCTCTACCTTTCTGCTTCCAACCTCACATTTCCTACTTCTGCAGTGAAATCTCCATCTTTCCCTTAGAAGGACCCTGGTGATTACACTGGGATCACGCAGATGGTCGAAAATAATCTCTCATCTCAAAATCCTTAGTTTAATCAGAACTGCAAAGCTCCTTTTGCCATTGGAGGTGACATCTACATAGGTTCTGAGGGATCAGATGTGGACACTTTGGAGATGCCACTGTGCAGCCTATCCCAGGAGTCAATGCATTCTTTTTTTTTTTTTTTTTTGGTGCTTGAGCCAGTTTAAGCTGCAATCTGTCACTAAATCCACATCATTTTACTTCTGGGGAACACACAAACCCTTGTATTCAGTTCATCCAATCAGAGTTCTAACTTCTTTGTGTCACTTCAGTATTTTTAATTTCAGCTCACAGTACAGAGCAGAGGTTAGGAACACAGATTTTTGGATTCAGACAGTTTGTGTCTACATCCTGACCTTTCCACTCACCATTTAAGACTTTTAAACTACAACCCTTTTGACCTGACAAATGGAGATATAAAAGCACCTGCTTCAGATGGTGCTTGTAAAAATTAAATGAGATAATGAATGTACCATGCTCGCAGTACAATGTCGATGCTCCCTAAACAATGCTCTTTCCACCAGGCTGCAGACGTGACTCCTTCCTTCTGGCATTACACTAATTTTACATACAATGTGTCTCAATTAACTGCTACATTTTATTCAGCTCCTTTAGAAAGGGCTCCAGACTCAGAGAAGGAACCTCTCAGCAGATTCTCACACCAACACCTCCGTTTTAAAGATGTTGTCAAGCACTTCCACGGAATAGACGACTGAACCAAATTTCTGTACGTTGGCCATGCCTCCCTTTCATCATCTGCCTTTATTGCTAACATCACTCTGCCTCCAGAGTAACCCTATCCCATCTACGAGGTCTGTATTTTTCAGCCACTTGAAGCAAACACTCCTCTTCATACCTATGTAATTTCACTTTTTTCCCTGGCTTATCCGATAACTATGGCTTTTCATGTTCTTTCAGAAAATGTGATTGTTTCTCCCTTCTGCCAAATTCCACTCAACACTTAATGTTCTAGTTTAACTCGACAGAAATTGTTTCAGCCTCATACTCCCTGGACATCGCATTTGTCTGCAGGGTGCCTCCCTGGATGGAGTCATGGGGATTTTTGAAGTTGGTGTTCCATGCTTCCACAACATCTCATAGAACAACAGGCAAGAGCTTTACTGGGTGGTTCAGCTTTGGACTGCAAGCCGGCAAGGGGCAGTCATCTGTGACAAGTGACAGTTACACTATGTGGCTCATAGTGGCTGAAGTTTCCATGTATTTTATACCGCAGATACAGGCTACCTGGAGGAAACACAACAGGGTTTCCTAGAGACAGGACAATTTGTGCTGAACTTTTACCTGGATACCTGCCCATCCCAGCATCCACCCCACCCACTGTCTCCTCTTCCCTCCTCCCCTATGAAGAATTTCTTTGACATTTATTCCTACACATTTAAGGATAATTTTTTTAATTCGTTCATACAATTAATCAAAATATACTTATGGAATAAATTTTCATTTCCGCCCACTCAGCTAGTAACCCCTTTATTATTGAAGACAGTAGAAACTTCATCTCATGAAAGGAATCAGGCCCCTTCTGAGCTTCAGGTTGGTCTAAACTACCATGGTAATTCCTTCCCTCTTTGCCAGCCATTGGCTTACGTTTGGGCATGTAACCAAGTTCTGTCCAATGAGATATCAGAATAAGTCTGCTGGGAAGCTTCTCTTTGCTGACAAAACAATAGAACCTCAGGGGAAAAAGTCTTTGCTTCCCTTCCTTTCTGCTTGGAATGGAGAGATTGAAGCTTGGAGCAGTGGCAACCATTTTTTCCCCATGAAGTAAAGGCCAAAAATAATCTTAGAAACACTGAACCCCACTCCGACCTCATTGAGCTGCTAAACTTATTATGTGATATTTTTAGCTACCTTTATTATTTAAGCTGCTATTCATTAGGCATTTTGTTACTTGCAGCTGAATGCATTTGAAATGATACACCATTTAACTCTTTGCTTTCTAGGTGAACTATTAAATAAAACTTAACCCTCCCTATGCCTGCCTTAAAAATTGTGTGGGGGCACCTGGGTGTCTCAGTCGGTTAAGCATCTGACTTGGGCTCAGGTCATGATCTCATGGCTCATGGGATCAGGCCTCACATCAGGCTCTGTGCTGACAGCTCAGACCCTGGAGCCTGCTTCAGATTCTGTGTCTCCCTCTCTCTCTGCCCCTCCCCTGCTCACACTCTGTCTCTCTCTCTCTCTCTCTCTCTCTCTCAAAAATAAATAAACATTAAAAAAAATTTTCTTAATTGTACGTATAGATATGGTGGGTGCACCTTATTGAACAACCTTTAAAATGACATCAAGTGTTAGACTCCCGGATGGTTCAGTCATTAAGCATCTGACTTCAGCTCAGGTCATGATCTCATAGTCGGTGAGTTCAAGTCCCACATTGGGTAAGCACAAGCCCTGCTTCAGGTGAGGTTGTGCACCACTTCAGGTGAGCTCCAGCCCCGAATCAGGTAAAAACAGGAGCCCCAAGTAAGCCCCACGTCTCCACGTCTCTCTCCCTCCCTCCCTCTCTCTCTCTCTGCCCCTCACTCACTTGTGCCCTCTCTCCCTATCTAAAAAACAAATAAATAAAATGACTTCAAGTGTTAACAGTCCCCAAATGGTAGTTATGTATCTTGGGAGGCTGAGTTCCCCCACTGAGCTTACTTACTGAACAAGATTTCTACCTTCCCTAAGCAGTCTATTAAGTGCATTTCTGGGCTCTTAACACCCAAATATTGTAGCACTTGATGGTTCTTATCACCCAATATTGTAGAATTTGATTATCTCTCTCCCTTTTCCCTATCTGGGCCATGCAGCAAGGTATCAGGACCAGATCTTATTATGTAGAAAATATGCAGAAAGCAAAAAAAAAAAAAAAAAAATCCTAGAATTCCCAGCTGTGAAATAAGAAGAAATCTCCAGTATAAAGATGATTTCAAGAAAAAGTGAGAAGAGAATCAGGAGCCATACTTTCCATGGGCATTGCTAATTAAAAATGGCGGCTTAATCACACAGTTTCCAGTTTAGACTATAACTAACATAAGGCTTTTTTTTTTTTACTATAGCTTTGCATCTGATAAGTAAATTAGAAATCTAAATATAAAGTGGTCAAAGAACATATTAAAAATATTACATAAGGATCACTGAGTCAGGAGAAGCAGTTAACCCAAGGCCTAAGCATTTTAGAGCTTCCCAAAGGCACATCTACAAAGAGTGTTACATGCCTGATGATCCCTAAGACTAAGACCTAAAACACTCAAATGAGCATTAGCTCACAAGCAAGGGCATCTGGTAAGACTACAGATGGAAGTCAGATGGTCCACACAGAAGAAACTTCTAGAAACATTAACACAGTCTCTCAAATGCAGATCTGGGTCAAGCACCAAAAAAACAGGCCAGTAGTCTAAGCCTCAAAAGACCTCACAAAGTGGAATTTATTCCCTTGGTAAATTTACTAGTCTCCAAGGGCTGATCCCTCAGTCTTAGGGGCTCAGAAAGCTGACTTTTCTAACACAGAAGGATCAGTTCCTTCTTCAGATATGGAATCATATTACTGAAGCTCATGGGACTTGTTATAAAACTGAAATGTCAACTTATTAATGCAAAATGATAAATGACTGGCATAAGAACTTTTAAAAGTTCTCCCAATTAATCCAGTCTCTTCATAGAGCCGAATGTATGAGGAGGAGGCAAATCTATTTTATCTGAAAGTTTAATGGAATCAAAAGGCACTGGATCTGTAAGAGCATCACATGAGATAACCTGATAGAGCCCATGCACTCTGAAGATGGCCTTGCCAATGGACCAAATTCAACTGAGTACTTCCTCATCACCTCCATAAGGGATGCCCTTGCCAATGGGAGTAGAATTCTTCTAGGTGGCTGGGAATGCCCTTTTCCCCCAGGGCAGAGTCTATATGTGCAGTACCAAAAACTGCCTCCAAGACAATCCTTTCTCACTGCTCTTGTGAACACATTAAAATCCCTTTGACCAACATGTTTTGTTTTTTTTTTTTACATTTTTGTTTTTTTTACTAAATGTGCTTATTCATTCAATCAGATTGCTGAGAAATCTTGTAGCCTAGAAGGCATCTCCTCTTTTTTTTTTTTTTTTTTTTAATTTTTTTTTCAACATTTTTTTATTTATTTTTGGGACAGAGAGAGACAGAGCATGAACGGGGAGGGGCAGAGAGAGAGGGAGACACAGAATCGGAAACAGGCTCCAGGCTCCGAGCCATCAGCCCAGAGCCTGATGCGGGGCTCGAACTCACAGACCGCGAGATCGTGACCTGGCTGAAGTCGGACGCTTAACCGACTGCGCCACCCAGGCGCCCCCCATCTCCTCTTTTCCAGTTGTTCAGAAACATTATATGTTGACATTAGGGCTTCAATCTCAGAATATAATCCTGATTAATGTCCTACAAGAGCTTCCAAGTGATATCCATAAACCCCACATCAGATCTTGAGTTCCACATTAGATCAGTAACACATGATTGCCTGCCTGCCTGCCTGCCTGCCTTCCTTCCTTCCTTCCTTCCTTCCTTCCTTCCTTCTTTCCTTCCTTCCTTTAATCAACAGATATTCACTGGCTAGCTGGTATACAGTAGGAAACAAAACAAACAAAAACTCCCATCCTCATGGAGTTCATGTTCTATTAGGAGGAGATAGACAGTACACATACACATATTATGTCTGACGGTAAGGATTGGAGTGGAGAAAAATAACGGTGGATAGAGATTTCTGGAGGTGAAGTATGCAGTTTCTAAAATATGGCATTGGGAGTCCTCATTAAAAAATTACATTTAGACAATGACCTGGGAGGTGTGCATGCCATGAGGATATCTAAGGAAAGATAATTCGAGGAAAAGGAAGTAGTGTATTTAGCTAGAGCAGGGTGGATCTGGGTAGAGAAGCAGGAGATGAGGTCAGGGAGTTAATGGTGAGCAGGATCAGGTAGGACCTATGTCTGTGTCTACCCAAAACTGGGTATATAGACAAAGTTAAAACATACCATTGGTAAAAATGTTTTCATCCCTCTGGCCCATGTAAACAAGTGGGCATTCTGGTTCTTCAAATATTGTATTAAACAAATTTAAGGCAGTGTCCCAACATTCATTCAACCACTATTGCTGAGCTCCTACCCTGTGTCAGTCCTTGGGCTAAGCCTGGATGATACCATAATGGAGAAGAGCCTACAGTCTAATGGGGGAAGATAGACCTCACACAAATAACTACTTGATCTCAATTGAGATAAGAGCTTTGCCAAAAAGGAGACTACTGGATACCTCAAGATGTAGTCTAGTCTGGGAAGCCAAGAGAAGATTTTTTAGGAGGACAGACATTTAAGTGAAGACCCAAAGATGAGACATTAATTAGGGAAAGGAAGAAAGGCAACAACGAAAGGGAACTCTTCCAAAAAGATGGGAGTAACGTAAGGAAAGGCAACACAGTCAGTGAGTCAGAAAGAACAATGTGGATAGAGGGAGATAAGCAAGAGAAAGCGTGATGGTGGATTGGGTTACAGGAGTCGGGGGCTAGACATGCAGGTGAGAACGCTGAGTTTGGATTTTATGTCAGCACAATGAGAAGGCAAGAAAAGTTGGGGATCACCTGTTTATTCCTTCAACAGATAGTTAAGGCCCAACTAGGTACCAGATGTTGTCCTCAGCACAAAATGTTGCTCTGTGTAGCTCACAGACCAGCGAGGAAAGCAGGAGGTAGCATAAACCAAGCAACTATGGAATATCCACAGCCTTGCAGCTCTAGAGACTATAGGTCACTAGTACTATATTATCTACCACATTTACCTGTTTATAAAGTCCTTGAAGAAGCTATTTATTTTCTCCATCTTATAGCTGATAAAACTAAGATACAAAAGGCTAAAGGAATTTCCAGAAACACACAGACGTATGTGATGGATTTAGGATCTGTGGCAGATTAGGTTTTCCAAACCTAACCATGACAACTCATCCTATCCCACACACCCTTTTTGTTAAATGACCTTGACATCCCTCCAACTGAGTGGCAGAGACTAAATCCCCTTCCCTTGAACCTCAATGGGCCTGTAACTGTGGTGGAAAAGATGGTGTGTGATCACAATTGTGTAGCTAAAAACACACCTCCCGTGTTTCTCCTTTACTATTGACACATAATCCTTCACTTCTGACACTTCTGGCCACCAAATGTGTGTGGGTTTTTCCCCATCAAGCAAATCTCTGGGACATCAGCTGGGTGTCCTACAATTCAATTCAGTTCTGACACTACCTACCCGGACTTGCCATCAGATTCCACAGGTTAAGGGCTCAATTCCACAGGAATGCCCCACCACACACACACACACACACTCTCTCTCTCTCTCTCTCTCTCTCTCTCTCTCTCTCACACACACACACACACACACACACACACACACACACACACACACTTTAGATGACATTTCTCTCACAGTGTCACCTACACTTCTGACTGGCTATAAATCAAGGTTCCCACAACCCTTTCATTGGGTTCCACAATTTACTAGAATGGTTCACAGAACTCAGGGAAATATGTTCACCAGTTTATTATAAAAGAATATGATAAAAGATACAGATGAACATCCAGATGGAAGAGATACATAGGGCAAAGCATGTGGGAAGGGGCACAGAGCTTCTACGCTCTCTCCAAGAGCACCACTCTCCCAGCATCTCCACCTGTTTGGTGACCCAGAAGCTCCCCACATCCCTATGCTTTGGGAATTTTTATGGAGCCTTCATCACATAGGCATGGTTGATCATTAATTCAATTTCCAGACCTTCTCCCCTTCCGAGGAATAGAGGCTGAAATTTCCAAACTTCTAATATGACTTGGTCTTTCTGCTGACAGCACCCACCCAGGAGCCCATCAACCATTGCCTCATTAGAACAAAAGACACTCCTATCACCCAGGAAATTTCAAGAAATTTAGGAGCTACGTGTTAGGAACCTGTATGAAAAACCAAACATTAGAGCCAAAAATATTCCTAGTGCTCTTATTACCTAGGAAACTACAAGGGTTTTAGAAGTTCTGTGTCGGGAACCAGGACAGAGACCTGTATGTATATTCTATTATTTCCACAAGGATCAGTCGCAAAGGTGAAATGGTTTCCAACTGCTTCTGAGAGGCCTGCTTCTGGAACCAGCCATCGTGCTGTGAGGAATCCCCCCTGGGTCATGTGGAATGACCACATGGAGAGGTCATGCAAGATGTCCCAAGTGAAAGCCCCAGACCCAGCCAGCAGCCAGCATCAACCCGCAGACATGTGTGCGAGCAAGCCTGCAGATGACCCTAGCCATGGAGTCACCTCTGGTTTTCAAGCCTTCCCTGATGAGGCCCCAGATACAGTGGAGCGGAAAAGGACTAGCCCTGCTGAGCCTATTTCAGATTCCTGCTCCGCAGAATGTGTGCGCATAATAAAGCAGTGATGTTTTCACACCCCTTAGATTGGGGGGTCTGGTGTGCAGCCACGGCAGCCAGAACAGGTTCCAACTTCCTATGTCCTCACTCCTCTTGAAACAGGACTTTGGCTGCCTCCATTTTGACCCCCATCTCGCTAGTTGGAGCTCTTCTTTCCAGCTTGTCTCTTGGCTCAGGTGAAAGACCCTGTGGGCAAACCATCCCCTGATGGGAACAGAAGCTGCCTCCTTAAGCGATAAAGACTTCCCAGAGCCCACAAGACCCCACTGGGGACTGATTCCAAGACAATGATGGATTTGACCTTCAATGCCCACCTGCATGTATCCACCCACCTTTGCCCCACATTTTCCTTACCTAAACCTGGAAGTATTTTTGACACTTTGGAGACAGTCTTTGAGCCGCTAGTCTACTGTCTTCCCGTTGTTGGTCTTACCGAAATAAATCCCTTTCTTACCTATCCACCACTTGTCTCTCTGCCTTTGGATTTTGTCAGCTTTGAGTGGCCACACCACGTTTGGGACCCCCAGAGACAGGTGCTCTTGTACCCTGACTACAACACTTGTTTCCTGAGACATTCATAATCCCTAGGGTGTACCTTCTCCCATTTGTTGCAACAAATCTGTGAACCTAATTTTGTTGGCCTACAGGGGTATTCCTGGTGGTCCTCCGCTGTCCACTGACAATAAAAATTGGTATAACTACTTTGAAAGCTGTCTGGCAGGATCTACTGAAGCTGAAAATATACATGCCCAGCGACCCCAAAATTTTAATCCTAGGTATAAGCCCAGCATACGTGAGTGCCTATGTGCACAAAAAATAAATGTACAAAAATGTTCATAGTGGCATTATGCATAATAGGGGAAAAAAAACTGGAAACCACCCAAAGTCCATCAATAGCAGAATATATAAGTAAATTATGGTATATACTTAGAATTCTGTATAATAAAAGGGAATGAATTCCTGCTGCACTGAACTATATAGATAAATTTCCCAAAAATAATGATAATGGAAAAAAGGAAAAGCCAAACATGAAAAAATATACCAAATTATTTCAATTATATTAGGTTCAAAAACAGACAAAATTGATTCATGAAGTAAAAGTCAAAACAGTGGTCATCTGGAGGAGATAAGTAAGGGGCTGTTAGGAAGCTAGTAATGAGTTAATTTTTTGTCTCAGTGATGGTTCTATCAGTGTGTTTGTGATAATCCATCAAACTGCATATTTTTTTAAAAAAATTTTAATGTTTATTCATTTTTGAAAGACAGAGCCAGAGCAGGGCTGGAGCAGAGAAAAGAGGGAAACACAGAATCTAAAAGTAGGCTCTAGGCCTGAGCGGTCAGCACAGAGCCCAACGCGGGGCTCGAACTCACCAATGGAGAGATCATGACCTGAGCTGAAGTCAGATGCTTAACCGACTGAGCTACCCAGACGCCCCATCAACCTGCATATTTATAAATTATACAATTGTCTGGATAGATGCTAACTTCAATTAGGAAGGTTAGTTTAAAGATTACCTAGCCATACTTTGTTAACACTTACAACTGAAATAAACTGAACTATTATATAATGTATTCACTTAACTAACTTTATGGAATACCTTCTATATGCCACACACCATGGATATACAAGAGCTAATGTGCAGTCATGGCCTTCCCTTCATGGCCTTTCCTTTACAGTCAAATGGAGGAGACTATATAAGAATAAATGCACAGTAAATGAAGCATGAAGCACTGTGGGGAGGGGGGGAGGAAAACAAAAGGAAAAAAGAAATATTAGAAATTCTTAGAGGCAGCCTCAACATCCTGTAGGTTCATGTATATTGCATGTGAAAAGAAATATTAAAATGATATATTTGACTATCACAAACAGATATGCCGAAACACATTGCACTGATAACAAATAAATTGCAATGTGCTTCATAAAATGTTGATGTGGTTATACGTAATATATTCTCATTTCAAAATTTATTGCTAAATTATTTAACAATTCAAAACTGTGTGTATAGATCACAATTTTGTCAAAGTTGCAAAAAATGGTTTCTATTTTTAAAAAAATTAATTTCTTTGGATATATTTTTTTTCCTTCTTTTTCCTTCTTGGTCTTTAGAATATTAAAATAGAACTACCTGAATGTGAGGGGGTGGAGCATGAGGGGGGTAATTATTTTCCACGCTTTTATTTTAACCCCATCACTCACCCCCTGAGAGACCTTCTCCATCTGTTTATCTCCTGTAACTCACTTGCTCATGTGCTGGAGTTCAGCCAGCCTAGACTCACTTTAAAACTCCACCACGGTTTGGGGCGCCTGGGTGGCGCAGTCGGTTAAGCGTCCGACTTCAGCCAGGTCACGATCTCGCGGTCCGTGAGTTCGAGCCCCGCGTCAGGCTCTGGGCTGATGGCTCGGAGCCTGGAGCCTGTTTCCGATTCTGTGTCTCCCTCTCTCTCTGCCCCTCCCCCGTTCATGCTCTGTCTCTCTCTGTCCCAAAAATAAATAAAAAATGTTAAAAAAAAAAAAAAAAAAAAAAAAAAAAAACTCCACCACGGTTTAGTGCTAAGCTAGGCAGAGAATTAGGAAAGAAAAATTGCTCAGGGAATTTTTGTTCAGTAGTCAAGAGCTCAAGCTCTAGAGACCAAGAATTTATACTTCAACTCTGCCACCTGTTGTACGTATGACCTCAGGCAAGTCCTTGATCTGAACTGCAGTTTCCTCTTCTGCAAAATGGGGATAATAAAAATAGCACCATCTACATAGAGTTATGAGATGAAACGGAAAAAAAATGAAAAGCATAACATAGCACAGTGCTTGGCATATTGTGAGTTCTTCCCCTCTTGCAGACAACACTCTGGGATCTGAAATCACACCCCCCACTTCTCTTCACTCCCAAGCCTCAGTCCACTGCCATTTGGAGACAATCAACAGAATCCTAACTCAAAACAATTTAAGCAAAAAGACTATTTAGTGGCTCTTGCAACTGTAAAGTCTAGGGGAAAGGGGCGCAGAATCAAGGGATTCAACATGTCAGCAGGATACTAACTCTGTATCTCTGTGTGTTTCTGTCTTTCTGTCTCTGTATTTGTGCGCACCTCTGGTCAGCATCATTTTCCTGCAAGGTATCTCTATGTTATGTCAAAGATGGCCACCACCACCTACAGGCTTAACCATTTATTAGTATCAGAGAAAAGAGAGTATCTCTTTTCTAACTGCCCCATCAAAATTTCCAGGAGCGTCTCTCATTGGATCATAGTGGTCACATGCCTATGCATGAACAAATCACTGTGGTAAGAGGCTTGGAATAAACCTTGCAGCTGAGTGGTGAACTGAGCCTCATCCAATTACATAAACAAAAATCAGAGCAGGAGTGGTTCCCCAAGAGAAACTGAAACTACCATGCTGCCTACAGCGAGTGACTTTTCCCAAGAAACAATTAACATTCTCTGGTCCATTCCCCAAAGTCTTTTCTATCATAGGGAGGCTTCAAAGAATAGCTAATACTAATTAAGTGGAGTCACAGAATATAGGACAGTAGAGCTGGGAAGTCATCATGTGCAACTCCCTCATCTCACAGGTGAGAAAACTGTGTCTCAGGAAGGAAAAAGGACTCACCAGAGACAACATGGTGAATTAATGACCAAGGCAGGAGAAACCAAAAATCTCTGGGTGCCTGATCCAGTAGATTGTTATCTCAGTTTTTATTTTTCCCTCCATTCAAGTGTATGTGGCTAATATTTGCCTACATCAACCCCTTTAGAAGAGTCTATTTTTGGGGCACCTGGGTGGCTCAGTCGGTCAAGCGTCTGACTCGGTTTCGGCTCATGAGCTCAAGCCCCACATAGGGTGCTGATAGCATGGAGCCTGCTTAGGTTTCTCTCTCTCTCTCTCTCTCTCTCTCTCTCTCTCTCTGCCTGCTTCTCTCTCTCTCCCTCTCTCTCTATCTCTCTCTCTCTGCCTGCCTCTCACTCTCTTTCTCAAAATAAATAAATATTTAAAAAAAAAAGAAGAGTCTACCCTGATATGAGCAGAAATTACAGGTTATGCTCAACAGTAACATACAGTTGTATAATCCTTGTACACTCTCTACCAAGGATGAAGAACATACCATAGTGAAGCTTAATACACACCCCTTCATGCCTAGTGTAAACCACCCAAAGATTTCACTAAATATTGTGACAAGGGAGAGATGAGGCCCCAGTGAAGATTCCAATGGAGGAGCAAATCACCTGCCTTTGAGCATTATGAGGGTATTGAAGGATGAGTCTTTGAACTTCTCATTTCTGCCCTGCCTGGCAAATGTTATCATGACCGCCCCTGAAATAGAAAGGGACTTCAGCTTCTTACCTGTCTGTGCTTAGGATAGGATGGACGTCAGGCAGCCTTGGAATTAGAGTTTATTCGTGTTTAACTTATGTGAATTCAACCATATGCACTCAGTACAGAGAAAGAGGGCAAAATTAAGCAGTGTGGATTATCCTACCATTTTTCAAAAAATGAATGCCTGCTCCAGATTGACTGTGAGAGGGAAGTATAAATCTGTAAGCAATGCCTTTATCTGGAGCTCAACCCACAACAACACAATTGGATTTAGTGCTAGCAGGAAAACCGCCTGGGTTGACTTATCAGAAAATATGAGGGCTAGTCTCCAGGGGAATTTGGAGGTAATTTGGGCTATACAAGGTATTCACCTTAAGTGCTGACTTTGAATAAAATGTGATGGCTTGCAGAAAATGGACAGCACAGAAAATCTCACAAGCAGTATAACTAGCAAATAGTAACAATGGCTAACACTTTACAGCACTGCCCTACACATTTATACCTCCATTAATTAAATTCTCAAAAACAACCCTAAGAAGTAGGAAGGCAGAGTTTTTATAATCCCAAGTTTATAGATAAAGAAAATCAGACCTGCCCAAGATCACGTAGCTAACAAGTAACAGGAACCAGAATATAAAGATATAAATGTGTGTTTTGTCTTCCCTACTGTAGGTTAGTTTTCTCTTGCAGACTCAGAAAGGTAGTCCCTTCTTTGTATAATGTTGCCTTGGTTGTGTTTAGTGGGCCAGAACTTAAAAAAAAAAACCAAAAAAACAGCAGGTCTGCCAGGCAGAGAAGAAAATGTCCTTCCTAGCTATTTTTTTCCAAAAGCCTTGCCTCTCTGAGAAATGTTACAGTAGGTTATACTATACAGACAGAAGGGAAAGTTAGATGCTTGGGCTTTTTCAGGAAACTTGATTTGAAGACAGGTAAATATTTATTCAGCAAGACAACAAGCACAAAGGCCTTTGCAGTTCCCACATGAGCTGGTCCACGCCTGGTGGCTGTTGGTGGCTGGGGTCGTGACTGAACAGTGGAAACTTTAGTCCCAAGAACCGCAGAGCCATGTCCAAGCTTGGCATGGAAACCTCAGGGTTTTCCCTTCAAGTGAACTTCAAGGCTGGAAAAATGAGCCTGTAAGTGGTGACCAGTGTAGGCCAAGGCAAGTGGACCCTTCCTGGGAAATGCTGCCCTGCAAAGACTTCCTGAGCCTCTGCTGGACTGTATGAGGTAGGAAGTAGAAGAATCTCAGGTAAGGACAAAGATTGAATTTTCCGCTACTGCAGATTAAACTTGATTTACACAACTACGGGAATGTGCCATGTCTTGCCCCATGGTGTTGGGGAATAAAATGCATCCTTGCTACATAGATAAGGAGCAAATTCCTGAGAGAGGGGACTAGAGTTGACCTTTGTAAGAAAGCAGTGGAGTGAAGGTCTTGGGGAGGTGAAGGAGGTGATGAAACAAATTAGGCCTCCACACAGATAACATTCCTGAACAAGGCAAGATAAGGGAACAAAGGCATATCCTTGGCTGACTAGAGATAGGGAAACAAAGAAGAGACCACTGTGGGTGGCCTCCAGAGACAGTGATGGGCAGGGAGAGAGGAGGAGAGCTGAATGATGGGAAGGAGGGTAGGGGAAACTTGGAGGAAAAGTGCTTAAGCTTGTATAATCAGTGTGCTGCTTTAAATCGGCCTGCTTGGTGTGGCTTTTTCCCCCCAGCTGGTGGACTGATGGAAGAGACAGGACTGAATGCAAATGGGGAGTTTAGTCTCATGAGTGTGTTCAATGCTAAGGTGGCCTTATCTCTCAGGGGACGACTATAGTAGTCTGTCTATGAGATATAATTGGTGTCATAATATGTATGATGCATGAGGGGACAGGAGGACAACAGAGAGATTGATAGAGAGGGTGAGTGAGGCAGAGCTGGTTGGCCAGGTAGCCAATAGGTTCAAGGGAACCAGCACCCCAAGGACAGATACAAAACTCAATAAGCACAGCACATCCTGCCGTGGTTTGATCAGGATTCAGCAGGGGATGCCAGTTTTGAGGTCAGAGGAGCATGGAGACACTAAGCTGAGTCCCAGTCCTCAGGTTAACTGGCAGGAGAAAGAAGCAAACCACACTGGATGGAAGAAGTGAGAGGGGAACACAGCTCAGAGCTTCCATGAAATCAATAAAGAAGGAAACAAAAAAAGATCTGGACCTCAGAAGGCTCCCAGGGCCCAGCGCTGATGCAGGGTCTACTGGAAACTGGGTCTTGTAGGTAACATCATCTAATTCTAACCTTCCCAAGGTGTGTTGACAGTAGTGATGGTGACAAGGGCCAATCAGCCTGGGCTCAGGAGCAGTGTTCTTGGGTTCAAATCCCTGCTACACCACTTACAACTTGCCTGTGGAATCTGAGTTAACATCTACCCACCTCACGTTATCTCATGGGTGGATGAAGCTAACTGCTATCACCTATTCCAAAGAGTTACTGTTTAAACTAATTGAATTAATTCAGGTTAGGTACTTTATACATACAGAGTAACCACACATCCCAGTTTGTCTGAGACAGTCTAGTTTATGCCTACTACCAGATATATTTGTTAGTATAGCTTCCTTTAACTGAATAGTATCTTGGTTTGATTTCGGTTTCTGGCCAAGATGGAATACCATGGGAGGCACATGGGTGGCTCAGTCGGTTAAGCATCTGACTCTTGATATTGGCTCAGGTCATGATCTCACAGTTAGTGTGTTTGAGCCCTGTGTGGGGCTCAGCATTGATGGTGGGGAGCGTGCTTGGGATTCTGATTCACCCTGTCTCTGCCCCTCCCCCCACTTGTGCTCTCTCTTTCTCAAAATAAATAAATAAACTTAAAAAAAATGGATGGGCTCATGACATTTGAGAAAACATGGATGGGCCTAGAGGGTATTACACTAAGTGAAACAAATCAGTGTGGGAAAGACAAATACTATATTAGGTCACCTATATAAGGAATCTAAGGAAAAAAAAATGAATAGACAAATAAAAATCAGAATCACATCTGTAAATACAGAGAACAAACTGATAACTGCCAGAGGGAAGGGGGTTACGAGGATGGGCAAAATGAGTAAAGAGGAGAGGGAGATACAGGCTTCCAGCTATGGAATGAATCAGTCACAGATATAAAAGGCACAGCATAAGAAATATCGTCAATGATATGATAATAGCATTGTATGGTAACAGATGGTGGCTACACTTGTGGTGAGCATAGCATCATGTATAAACCTGTTGAATCACTATGTTGTACATCTGAAACTAATGTAACATTGTGTGACAACCACAATCAAATAAAAAAAAAAAATTTAAGCCAAATACTTTTTCAGACACACCACACGTGAAAGAATTTATAACGGCAGACTTGTAACTCAAAAATTATTAAAAGGTCATTTATGAAGAAAAAAATTATTCCAGATATAAACCTGGATTCAGAAATTTTAACTGCCTGTATAAATACAATAATTTTTTTCTCACCACTTAATTTTATCACTTAAATATTTATTAAAACAACTGCTTAAAGTATTCACACACATACACATACATACATATATAGGCACACATATGTAAAGTTTTAAACCCTGAAGCAACCACTAAAATAACACAATGAAAAGTTATAGCTAATAAACCAACAAAGGACAAAAAATGGAATCAGGAAAATTAATCCAAAAACAAAGTGGAAAAATAGTAAAAAAGGATTTAAAAGGAGACAACAGAAAACAAAGAAAAGGATGTAGCCCAAATATATGTATGTAAGCCCAAGCACAATACTCAAATTAAATGTAAATAACCTAAATCCCTCAATTAAAAATCAAATTGTCAAGTTGGATACAAAAAAAGTAATACCCAATTACATGCTGCCTATAAGAAACTCATATTAAATATAAAAATTAAAGGTAAATTGATGAAAAGATATATATCATGCTAATACTATTTGAGATTAAAAGGGAAGAGGCTAGGGGCACCTGGCTCTCAGTCAGAAAAGCATGTGACTCTTGATCTCAAGGTTTTGAATCTAAGCCCCATGTTGGGTGTAGAGATTACTTAAAAATAAAATCTTTTTTAAAAATGAGGAGGCTATATTAATATCAGACAAAGTTTAAAAAAAACTTCACCAAAATTAAATATAGCCACTTCAGATGATAGAAGTCAATTCATCAGGAATATATAACAATTCTAAATATTCACATACCTAAACCAAGTAAATCCAGAAGTGATAGAAACTTCCATGAGAAATATATAAAGTGTCATTTTTGTCAAAGATTTCAATACTCCTCTTTTAATTATCAATAAACCACAGAAAATCAGTAAAAAGAAAAAAGAAAAAAAGCTTAGACAACACTCAACCAACTTAATCTAAGTGACATTACTTTAACACTTATCAACAGTAAACATTCTTTTCAGATGTACATGTAATATATATCAAAACAGCTCATATTAAAGGCCAAAAAATAAGTCTCAACAAATTTACAAGGATTCAAGTCATATAATGTGTGTTCTCTGCCCACAGTGGGATTATATTACAAATTAAGAACGGAAAGAGATGTCGAAAATCTTCTAGATATTTGGAAACTAAGTAACACACTGCTAAATAACCCAAGAGTCAGGGCGCCAGGGTGGGTCTGTCAGTTAAGGGTCCATCTCTTGATTTCAGCTCTGGTCATGATCTCACAGTTCATGGGTTTTAGCCCCACGTTGCTTGGGATTTTCTCTCTCCCTTTCTGCCCCTCCCCACCTCAAAATAAAAAAACTTAAAAAAAAAAAAAATCTAAATAATGAGTCAAGAAGAAACCAAGAGTATTTTCAATTCAATGAAAATGAAAACACAATTTATTCAAAATTTGCTAAATGTAGCTACAGCAGTACTTATAGGAAAATTTATAACACTAAAATGCTTATATGAGAAAAACAGAAAGGTCTCAAATCAACAACTTCAACTTCCACCACAAAAACTAGAAAAAGAGGAGCAAATAAGACCCAAAGTAAGCAAAAGGAAGGAAATAAACATCAGCATGGAAATCAGTGAATTAGAAAACAACACAGAAAAACAATAAGACCAAAACTTGGTTCCTTGAGAAGCTCAATAACATTGAAAAAAAAAAAAAAAATCTAGCCATCAGGAAAAAAAGAGACACAAATTTCCAATATTAGAAATAAAACAGGTGACATCACTAAAGATTCTATATATAGCCAAAGGATAATAAGAAAATACTGTAAACAATTTATGCCAATAGATTTGACAACTTAGACGAAATGGACCAATGACTCAAAAGGCACAAACTTTCCAAGTTTACTCAAGAAGAGCTAGATTACCTAAATAGCAAAACAGCAAACAGATTAGTTGTTAAAAACTCCCACAAAGAAAACTCCAGTTTCAGGTGGTTGCAAAGGAACTGCTACCAAACATTTAAGGGAATAACAATCCCAATTCTAGGCAAACTTTTCCAGAGAATTGAAGAGAAGGGAATACTTCTGAACTAATTCTATGAGGCCCTTTACTCTGCTTCAAAAGAGAAAGAGAAGCATTGCAAAAGAAAAAGGATAAAAAAAAAGAAAACCACAGGCCAGTGTCTCTCATGAGTATAGATGAAAAAAATAGTAACAACATATGAGCACATTGAATCCAACAATGTATAAAAAAATAATACATCATGACCAAGTGAGATTATCCCAGGAATAGAAGTTGGATTTAACATTTGAAAATTAAACTAATTAATGATAGAAAAATTTAAAACTTAGCCATTTAATAATTTCAATTGATTCACAAAAAGTGTTCCACAAAATCCACCATTTAATTCTGATTTTTAAAAAAATCTCAACAAACTAAGAACAGAACTCCTCAATCAGATAAGGATATCTACAAAAATAATGTAGCTAACATAATTCTTAATGGTGAAGAGCTAAATATTTTACCTCTAAAATCAGGAATAAGCAAGAATATACAATCTCACCATTTCTATTAAACATTGTCCTGGGGTTACAGCCAGTGAAATAAGGCCAAAAAAAAATAATAATAATAAATAAAAACATTGAGACTGAAGTAATGCTACCCATATTCACCAGGGACACGATCAACTATGTAAAAAGAAAAATTCTCATATGACGTACAAAAAAATTTCTGAAACTAATCCAAGAGTTTGGGAATGATTAAGGATATAAGATCAATATATTTAAAAACTGTATTACATACTAGTAACAAATAATCAGAATTTAAAATTAAACAACAATACTATTTACAATACCATCAAAATTATGAAATACATAGAGATAAACTGACCAAAAGGTGCAGGACATGTATGCTGAAAACTACAAAACATTGTTCAGAAATATTAAAAGCCTACGTAAATGGAGAGATACCATGCTTATGTATCAAAAGACTCAACATTGTTAATATGTAAAATCTTCTTCTCAAATGGATATGTAGATTCAAACCATTCTTAATAAAAATCCCAGCAGATATTTTTTTTTAGAAATTCACCATCTGGTTCTAAAATTTATTTAGAAATGCAGAAGACTCAGAATAACCAAAATAACTGAATGGGAAGAAAAACTTGGGAAGATTCACACTACAACTGTGAGACTACTTGTAGAAAACAATCAAGACAGTATGGTACTAGTGAACAGGTAGACAAAAAGACAAATGTAAAAGAATAGAGAGCCCAGAAATACACATGTATGGACAATTGAGTTTTTACAAAGATCCAAAGGTGATTTAAGGGATAATAGTCTTTGTGTTTGTTTGTTTGTTTGTTTGTTGAGAAAGAATAGTCTTTTCAACAAACTGATGCTAGAAAAATCATACAAATATACATGTATTTGTATATACATACACATTTACATATATATACACACACATTGTACACACACACACACACACACACACACACACACCCTCAACCCCTACCTAGCTCCATACACAAAAATTAAAGCAAAATGAAAAGAAAGCATCAAGCCCAAATGGGTTTACTAGTGACTTCTAACAAAATCTAAAGAAGAAATTATACAAAGTGTCTATAATCTCTTTCAGAATATATATGCAGAAGGATTATCTCCTAACACATTCTATGAGGCCAGCTTTACCCTGATACTAAAACCAGGCAAAGGAATATATTATAAGAAAAAATAAACAGACCATTATGTCTCATAAACACAGATGCAAAAATCCTCAACAAAATGTGAGTAAATCAAATCCAACAATGTATAAAAAGGATAATGCATCATGACCAAGTGGTATTTATCTCAGGTATGCAAGGCTGATTCAACATTTGGAAGTCAATTAATGTAATCCATTACACCAAGAGACTAAAAAAGAAAAATCACATCATCATATCAATACACAGAAAAAAGCATTTAACTAAATTTGATACTCTTTCATGATAAAAACTCTCTGCACACTAGAAAGAGGGGAACTTCCTCAACTTGATAAAGGATAGTTATAAAAATATAACTAATGTCATATCCAATGGTGAGAAACTCAAAGCTTTGCCACTAAGATCAGTTACAAAGCAAGTATGTCCTCTTTCAACATTCCTTTTCAACATTATTCTGGAGGTTCTACCTAGTCCAATAGGACAAGAAAAAGAAATTAAAAGTATATGGATTGAGAAGGAAGAAATAAAACTGTCTTTGTTCTCAGATGACATGATCACCTTTATAGGAAATCCAAAATAATTCACAAGAAAAGTTAAAACTAATCAGTGATTACAGTGAGGTTGTGTGACACAAGGTTAATATACAAATGTCAACTCCTTTCCTATACACTAACAATGAACAAGTAGAATCTGAAACTAAAAACAGTATCATTTACATTAGCACCCAGAAATGAAATACTTAGGTATAAATTGAATGAAATATGTATAAGGTCTATATGAGGAAAACTACAAACCCCTGATGAAAGAAGTCAAAAAAGAACTAAATAAATAAGGAGATATCCCATATTCATGGATAGGAAGCATCAAAATTGGCAAGATGACCGTTCCTCCCAACTTGATCCATA